>NC_069378.1:44857727-45160757 GCF_021730395.1 Mercenaria mercenaria
GTTACCTTGTGTCACTCCCTGACAGGTGAGCTAAAACACTGATAGAATCTTTTTAAATTATTTATGTTGGGGGAGGGGGCGTATAATTACTACCGCTTTTGTACAATTTGTAAAATATCTTGAATAGTGATATAATGAATTATCATCACATTAATAAGCTACAAATTTATCATTTATTCTTCTTAATAATAAAGATTATTCAAAAGTTTCATTTTATAAACATTAAAGTTACACATTATGGCAAATTTCTACATTACATTCAACAAATTAGAACAAGATTCCATCTATCTATTTATTATGAGAAAGGTAAAAAACTAAAAACAGATGTGTACAAGACCGAAGCAAGCATTTATACTTTGTTAATATGTGAAAAATGTATGGACCGACCAATCACATTTTATACAGTTTTAGATAGGTGGGGTAATATTCATACCCCTACATTTTCTCGATTTTGACAAAATTGCACAAGAAAAATATTTAAATAATTTACTTTCAAATGAATAGATTAAGTAAAGATTTCGTCGCTTTTTATTCTTGTTACTTGTGTTTATTAAATGGTAAATAACGGTTTGTTCGTTCTAATTATTGGTCGTAAATTACATAGGTTTTCCTACCCCATTTTTCTATTTAAAATCTTTAAAATACCCCTCATCCATCTTTAAACTGCCATAAATATGAATTATATTGTATATGTGATAAATGGTGTAATTTAGACGTCAAGCAAACTTGCCGTCACAGAAAATACTATCAAACTTGTCGTACAGTACACAACAAGAAGAAGGAATTATTAGGTGATAATTATGTAGTAACGCAATAATGAAAACTTTTATTTTATAATTCATAAATAAACATTGCAAAACAAATGTATGATAACATACATGGCTGCGTTGTACCATCCGTTTTAATTTTTATTAATCTATATTTGAAATATTGATGAAGAAACAATAATCCTGATATCTGCTGCAGAAATATAATGTTTTCGATGGTTAACTGGAAACAAAGCTAATAGAATTAGCTATTTTATATTCTCTTCATAACTTTACATAGCGAGTCACAAGTAAATAGTAAACAGCCTAAAGACTATGAGCTAAACAATTATCAATGTTTGCACAAAAATGGCTGAAAACAATATAGAAAAGTATTTGATGTTAAATAAATTGCAGCAATTCGAAAATAAGCATTATAATATAAAAGTACATTCTACAAAAACACGGTGGGGAAACCAAGAATGCAACGTCATAAAAAGCAGCACAAATGAGCTGGCCACACACAAATTTACGTCGATACAGGTTAGAAAAGTCTTGTAACTTTTTTATTACTGCAGCTTTCGACTCTAGATAAAGAGCACCGTACAAGGCCTGGAGTATACTATTCTGCGGTAGTGTTCCATGTTGTACGTATAGCTTGGTTTTTGCCGGAAAACGCGAACAGTTGGCAAAGAGGGTATGAGCTGTACCACACTTTTGTCTAAGAAAGTGAGTTTTGACCGTATTTTCGTGAAATGAGGACAGTTTTGACGCTCATTTAATATCAGTGACTAGCATAATAGTCATTTGCGCTGGGTTTTGGTGACGTTGCATTTTTGGTTTCCCCACCGTGAAAAATACATATACCTCCAGCGTTCGCGCTATTTCTGTCCAGCTCAGAATGGCATACTTAGCAGCTTAAGCCCGAAACAGCTATGGCCTAAGGGTACATAATTAAGAAGGATAAATTTAGTTAAGGAGGTAGGTTACCATAATATTTTATGTGCGCATGTCCAACCGGAAGCTAACGACGACGTTTATAACAAACTAAATGTGTTTGTGTATACATTCTTATGAAAACAAATCATGAACCTGATTCCGATCGGGTGCTTTATGGTTTAATAATGCAGAAATAATGGATAAATTGCCGCAGAAATGTTTCAAATTAATGTTGTCTTAAAATGACGTCATTGATTTCATGACGTTTCGTGTCAGTTACCGCGCAAAATTAATACTTTTAATTTTGTAAGTACGGAATTCTGGGCATTTTCTTTATTTGAACTATTTTCAAATAACCATGATTTGCTGAAATCTTTTGCTCTGAATAGTATCAATATTTTGCTTCTTTTATGTAGTTAAATTGAAGTTTAATGAGGAATGTATGAAAATGAATGATGGTAACCAATTTTATTTGGAATATAGATGGGTGAAAGGTTTCTTGTTACGGCCATTTCCAAATGAAAAATCTAGCAGTTTGATTTGTATTATCTACTTTTCAGTTTCCGTTTATGATTTGTTACTTATATACAAAACTAAGATCTAAAATTGTTCAAATTCTGTACAAAATTGTGGTTTCTTGGATTGAATTGATGTTACTATGGAAACGAAGCCCGTGACCTATATATATCTAAATGTAAAATTCAAAAGCGGTGACACTGGTCCATTCAAAAACACAGCTTCGGCTTTCTATTTTCATTTCAACAATACCCATGTGAATAATAGCAGCATGCGGAACGATTTTTTCCATCAAAAAAAATCTAGACGTTAGAAATAATATGTTTGAAAGCTACATTAACAAGAAAGATAATTTTATTCAATACTTCCCGATAAGAAATTACAACAAAAAGCATGCTATAAGCTATTTTAAACATTATGTTGCCATGGTTACTTTAAATTTTAAGAAAAATAGGGTGCCATGTAAAGTGCTTGGTATTTTGCTAATAATATTACCCAAATATTCCATGTTTGTCATTAACAAACGTAATTACTGAAGCCGTCGAAAAACCCGTTTTTATACATAGATGTTTATAAATGAGAGAAAATGCGTTACCATGGAAACACGAGCCCCGCGACATATACATTTAAGCTTATATTAGAAAGCTAACGCTCGTACTAGTAAAATCATCAATTATGCAGACTTCTACGGATATCAATAAAACTAAAATACACTGAAAAGTGTAAAATTTGAACTTGAAGGGACTGAGAAAAGCTTACCTTGCCTCCTACAAGTTTCTTGCATTTCTATTGGTCAGTAGACGTCACGTGGAGACAGGATATATTCCATATCCTGCTAGTATATTTCAGATATGAATTTTGATTAAAACAAAACGGCTGTCACACTGCTGGCTTAATTGAATCAAGTAAGATTATTCATTAGCTCCAGCGATAGTATTGTTTCCGAGAGAAAATTTAGTGTTTTCTTGCCGATTTCATTCTACTTAAGTTGAGGCTCATGAAGTTTAACAAAAGTCAGTCGTAAAAGCAGAATAACTCTGTATGGGATACCCGGACGTTGAAATCTTGTTTTAAGTTAAATCATCGGAAAATAAAGGAATTGATATATTTGTTACTCAGCAGTTTGTTGTAGGATCATTTAATCAACGTGCAATATAAATGATATAACATGATGAAAGTCGAAGTATCAATACATTTGTGACATCGTGTTATCTGGTTACTTTCGAAGGGATGGAACAAGAAGATTTTTAGTGTTTCTGATCAAACCAGTTCATAACCTGTGTAAATGCGCTTTTGTGTTTGTGATTTAACCAAAACACAGTTCATTGTGCATTTTATGGCTGATGTAAATCAACTATAAACAAAATATAATGACCAAACAAATGTTTGTAGGATTCCAGTCTGCACTGTAAGTAGCTTTGTTGTTTTGCAAAATGCGTTGATTATAGCATGTAAGTAAAGGGTAGTCGGCAAGATAAAATCGTTACACAGCTTGTTGGTGGCAGACTACGGGATATACGCTGTCTCGAAAATTCTGATATTATTACACGAGATACAAAAGAAATTGCTTTGGTTCAAGTAATTTGAATTTACCCTTGTAACAAGGTAATCTACCTCCTTAAGTCTGTTCATACAGACATTTTCTTTCCTTAAACAGCTGATATCAAGCTGTACTAACTGCTCTATGAAGCAACAATGTATGTAGTCTCAACATGTTTTTATATGGATCAACAAACACCAACGCAAAAGTGATCGAAACTAGGCTATGGAGAGTATTCCGGCACAGACGTCAAAGGAAAAAATTATTTCAACTGCAATGAAATAACAAAAATCAGCATTAGAGATAGGATAAGAAAACAAAACAGCCTTATTCTGACTTTTGGTGACATTGTTGATGACACTGTAGATGCGTTTGTGAAGTGTTTAGTTAATATTCAGCAATAGTATTGAAAAACCTTTACTGAGCAAAACTGATGAAGACAATGAGACTAATAATATGTGTGAACACTAAAGGATATTGAAGAAACACTTAAGTCATCAGCAGACCATGGCAACGCGACTGAGGAAGAACAGTTCGTAAAAAGAATATAATCGATAAGATTATTGTAATACTTATGACCCCTACTAGGAGTAAAATCTCAACACCTAGTTCTTGTTAAATGGTAATGGAGTGATCCTGTTTATTTGTGAAACATGACAGGAATTATCATTTTAAAGCAATAATTGTAATACGAATGAATAGACATTGTACCGGTAATTTTTTTAAATATATAAACAGACTGTGAAAAAAGAAATGAAATACATGAATGGTAACGACAGTGAAAACAGAAATGAAATTAACAAATGGTAACGAAATATGAAGGGTTTGTTCGGAATAATATCAATGTTCTTTACAAGAGCTAGAATTCTGGTAAGACAGAAAAACAACAACTAAAACAAAAATAAACTCTATTTGTATATGTATACCTCCTTATATTGTTAACAACATTGGAGTAAGGGATAACGGTGGACAAAAACATGTTTCTTTTTTGTTTATTCAACCCATGCTAACGTAAACTGATTAATCTGGCTCTCACAAGTTCTGGCTGAACTAAATTCCAGGCATTCTGTCATATTCCTGACGTGCAGTCCCTCCCAGTACCTGTCACATATACGCTACTCCGTATGGCGAGAGAAATCTCAACACCTAGTTGTTGTTAAATGGTCATTGGATGACCTTATATATTTGTAAAACATGTCAGAGATAATCATTTAAGAGCACTAATTACAATACGACTGCATAAACGTTTTACCAGAATTCATCTTTAATATAACAACAATCATTGAAAACAGATGCATAAAAGTAACGATTGGTAACGAAAAGTGAATGGTTAGTTCGAAATGGCCAAAAGTTATAGTTATTAAAAGGATACATTTGTTAACTGTAATGAAGATGTAAACACCTGATCCAAGCCATTCGAAGTTATGACGGCATTTCAAATTTAAAAGTACATATGGTGGAAAGTTGTTCAGAAAAAGAATAGCTATAGTTCTTTATCGCAAAATATTAAGAGATTGATGAGATTCATGACAAAAATGATTACGATGATTCCTTTCACCTGCTCCTTCCGGTACATGTATTTGCAGCATAACACCTCGGGGAGTCAACCATAATCAGGAACACTGTAGAAAATAAATTACCGCTTCTCTTGACTTGCTTTATGTCTAAAATGTGGAAGTTTAGACAAAGGTCTGCATGGAATGCTTCTACCAGACAGTACAGATTGTGATGTTTGTAAAATTATCTTCGAATGGAGAACACACACAACATTTTATCAAACAGGTATACTCAACATACGCAATAGGGATAAAATGGCCTCAGAGGGGTGAGTGCGGTCATGGCCGTTTGTTAAGATACAGTTTAATTTTATCACAATTATCAATAGCAGTAGTACATGTAGCTGTATTATTATTATTATTATCATTATTATTATTATCATTATTATTATTATGTAGAACGGCATTGCATATATCATACAATTTGTATAGAAATAGACGTTTTATCAAATCATTCAGTTTTAGTTTATACTCCAGACATTTACATTTTGCTTTCTACATAGATCTAAAGCAGCTCTTAAGATTACAACTGTTTTAAAGCTAAAGCATAAGTAACAAGGGAACGAAGTATTGCAATGCAATACAAAATCCCCTACTTGAAGGCACCTAATTTTCTCTACTGCAGTATAACATAATGAACTAATATCTGACAATGATGTATAAACAATATTGTACTATATATACATCATGTTATAAACAAAAGACTTGGATTAAAATTTGTATATATAAAACGCAATAGTTGTTTTCATATAGCTTTTTTGGTCGATTAAAGTAAAAAAAAAATATCCATATAAGTACACACAAAACTCTTAACCAGGTAGAGATAGGTCAAAATACACCTAAAAATTGGATGTAACATGCATGTTTTACCACAGTAAACTGGTCTCGATTCTTCTCTTCGGCCTTTATTAAGTAAGTTATAATATAAACTATTTATAGTAACAACCAACAAAGAGACATAATTCTAAAAAAAAAAAAAAAAAAGAAAAAAGGAGTGCCTCATGGCGTTGAACATTTGTGCCAAGTTGATCAAGTGATCAAAATCCCTCCATGCATAAAGAAGAAATGCTCCGGACAAAATCATTGTTTAATTTGGTATTTGACATCTACGCGTGACCTTGACCTTAGACCTAGGGGCCTGGTTCTTGCGCACAACCATCCATCTCATGATAGTGAAAATTTATGCCAAGTTACATACATCAAAATTCCTCCATGCATGAAGAAGAAGTGTTCCAGACAAAGTCATTCTTTTATCTGACCTTGACCTTTGACCTTTGGACCAGGTTCTTGCACATGACACTTCCTCTCATAGTGGTGAACATTTGTGCCAAGTAATATTTAAATCCTGTTTTGCATGACAAAGTTGTACACTGGACAGAAAAAATGTTCCATTAACCTTTGATCTCAAATTGTGACCTTGACCTTTAAGCTAGGGTTCTGGGTGTTGCACACGACACGTCGTTTTATCATGGGGGAACATTTATTACAAGTAATATTAAAATCCCTTGATGGATGTCAGAGTTCTGGACCGGACAGGAAAAAACCCTATTGACCTTTGACCTCGAATTGTGACCTTGACCTTTGAGCAAGGGATCCGTGTTTTGCGCATGATACGTCATCTTATCATGGGGAACATTTGTTCCAAGTAATATTAAAATACCTTCATGGATGGCAGAGTTATGGACCGGACACGAAACAGACCCTGTTCATGCCATGTTAAAATTTGACTGCCAAGTGTGTCCTTGACCTTTGAGCTATGGGTCAGAACGTTGTGCATGACACACCGTCTGGTTATAAGGTACATTTGTGCTAAGTAATATTAAAATCCCTTTATTGATGGCAGCGTTATAGACCAGAGAGGAAAAAAGCCATGTTGACATTTGACCTCCAATTGTGACCTTGATCTTTAAGCTCGGGGTCTGAGTTTTGCGTACGACACGTCGTGTCATCAAGGAAAACATTTATGTTAAGTAATATTAAAATCCCCTTATGGATGAGTTATGGACCGGGCACGAAACAGACCCTGTTCATGCCATGTTAACATTTGACTGCCAAGTGTGACCTTGATCTTTGAGATAGGGGTCTGAAAGTTGTACATGACACATTGTCTTATTATGAGGTACACTTATTTTGGCTATTCTACTATTGCTTGTTACAATTGACCGACATTGTATAAAGTAGAATCAACAACTTTCTTAATCATACTCCTTTTGGAAGATTCATCGAGTTCTTTTTTATTTCCTGTTTCTTCTATATGTTGGTCCCTAATGTTCACAAGACGTGTTCGTCCATTTGATCCATCTCTCATTTTGTATCAAGAATAATATAAACCTAACCTTATTTAAGAGGCGTTAAGCAAATGTCATTGAAAATTTCCCTACAAATAAATTCTCGTTGAAAAGGCTACACATCAGTCAACATACGAGAGGCTCTCATATTTCAGCTCGAAGGAAAGAAGAAAAGACACTTTTTAACTCTAATAAGTAAACGTTTACAGCCTTGCTTATTACCCCCCTACTGGTTGAAAACCAGTTTCGGGGACTATAGGATTGCGCTTTTCCGTCCGTCCGTAATTCCGTCCGTCTTTCTGTCCGTCCGTCCGTCCGTCTGTCTGAAATTTCGTGTCCGGTCCATAAATCTGTCATTCACGAAGGGATTTTAATATTACTTGTCACAAATGCTCCCCATTATGAGACGACGTGTCATACGCAAAATCCAGACCCTTAGCTTAAAGGTCAAGGTCACAATTTGAGGTCAAATGTCAACATGGCTTTTTCCCTGTCCGGTCCATAACTTCGCCATTCATGAAGGGATTTTAATATGACATGGCACAAATGTACCTCATAATAAGACAATTTGTCATGTACAACTTTCAGACCCCTATCTCAAAGGTCAAGGTCACACTTGGCAGTCAAATGTTAACATGGCATGAACAGTGTCTGTTTCGTGTTCGGTCAATAACTCTGTCATCCATAAAGGGATTTTAATATTACTTAACACAAATGTTTCCCATGATGAGACGACGTGTCGTATGCAAAATCTAGACCCCTAGCTTAAAGATCAAGGTCACAATTGGAGGTCAAATTTCAACATGGCTTTTTTCCTGTCTGGTCCATAACTCTGCTATCCATAATGGGATTTTAACATTGCTTAGCAAAAATGTACCTCATAATAAGACGATGTGTCATGCACAACTTTCAGACCACCCCTAGCTCAAAGGGCACACTTGGCAGTCAAATTTTAACATGGCATGAACAGGGTCTGTTTCGTGTCCGGTCCATAACACTGCCATAAATAAAGGTATTTTAATATTTCTTGGAACAAATGTTCCCCATAATGAGATGACGTATCATGCGCAAAACATGGACCCCTGGCTCAAAGGTCAAGGTCACAGTTGGAGGTCAAATGTTAATAGTTTTTTCCCTGTTTGGTCCAGCATTCTGACTACCATCAAGGGATTTCAATATTACTGGTCATAAATGTTCCCCAAAACGACGTGCCATGTGCAACACCCAGAACCCTAGTGTAAAAGTCAAGGTCACAATTTGAGATCAAAGGTTAATGGAACATTTTTCCTGTCCAGTGTACAACTTTGTCGTGCTAAACAGGATTTAAATAATACTTGGCACAAATGTCCACCACTATGGGAGGGAGTGTCATGTGCAAGGGCCTGGTCCCAAGGTCAAAGGTCAAGGTCAGATACAAGAATGACTTTGTCTGGAACACTTCTTCTTCATGCATGGAGGGGTCTTGAGGTATGTAACTTGGCATAAATTTTCACTATCATGAGACGGATTGTTGTGCGCAAGAACCAGGCCCTAGGTCTAAGGTCAACGTCAAGCTTATATGTCAAATGCCAAATTAAAGAATGCTTTTGTCCGGAGCATTTCTTCTTTATGCATGGAGGTATTTTGATGTAACTTGGCACAAATATTAAGGCACTCCTGTTTTTTTTAGAATTATGTCCCTTTTTTGTTACTATAAATAGTTTATATTGTAACTTACTTATTACAGGCCTTAGAGAAGAAACGAGACCAGTTTTCTGTGGTAAAACATGCGTTACATCCAATTTTTAGGTGTATTTTGACCTATCTCTACCTGTTTAAGAGCTTTGTGTGGACTTATGTGGATTTTTTTACTATTAACAACGTAACGTTTTTGATAATCGGCCAAAAAATGCTATATGAAAACAACTATTAGGTTTTATATATACAAATTTTAGTCCAAGTCTTTTGTTTATAACATGCTGTATATATAGTACAATATTGTTTATACATCATTGACAGATATAAGTTCATTATATTATACTGCAGTAGAGACAATTAGGTGCCTTCCAGTAGGGGACTTTGTATTGCATTGCAATACTTCGTTCACTTGTTACTTATGCTTTAGCTTTAAAACAATTATAATTTCAAGTGCTGCTTTATATCTATGTAGAAAGCAAAATGTAAATGTCTAGAGAGTAAACTGAAACTGAATGATTTGATAAAACGTCTATTTCTATAAAACTTGTATGATATATGCAATGCCGTTGTGCATAATAATAATAATAATAATAATAATACAACTACTACTACTAATGATAATTATATAAAAACAAAACTGTATCTTAACAAACGATCATGACCGCACTCAGCCCTCTGAGGCCATTTTATCCCTATTGCGTATGTTGAGTATACCTGTTTGATAAAATGTTGTGTGTTCTCCATTCGAAGTTAATATTACAGACATCACAATCTGTATATGTACTATCTGGTACAAGCTTTCCATGCAGACCTTTGTCTAAACTTTCTTTACATTTTAGACATAAAGCAAGTGAAGAGAGGCGGTCATTTATTTTCGACAGTGTTCCTGATTTAGGTTGACTTCCCGAGGTGTTGTGCTGCAAATACCGGAAGGAGCAGGTGAAAGGAATTATCGTAATCATTTTTTGTCATGAGTCTCATCAAGTCTCTTAATATTTTGCGATAAAGAACTATAGCTATTCTTTTTCTGAACAACTTTCCACAATATGTAATTTTAAATCTAAAATGCCGTCATAACTTCAAATGGCTTGGATCGGGTGTTTACATCGGTTGTTTACATCTTCATTACAATTTACAAACGTATCCTTTAATTTACTATAACGTTTGGCCATTTCGAACGATTCATTCACTTTTCTTACCATTCGTTACTTTTATGCATCTGTTTTCACTGACCGTTGTTATATTAAAAATGAATTCCGGTAAAACGTTAAACATTCGTATTATAATTAGTTATCTAAAATGATTATTTCTGACATGTTTTGGAGGCTGCGTTTTTGGTACGTGGCATTCCCTGTTTGATATTTGTCTTTGTTTTTTTTTACAAATAAATAAGACCATCCAATCACCATTTAACAACAACTAGGTGTTATGATTTCTCTCCCAATAGGCTATACGGAGAAGCGTGATTTTGACAGGTTCTGGGAGGGACTGCACGTCAGGAATATGACAGAATGCCTGGAATTTAGTTAAGCCAGAACTTGTGAGAGCCGGATTAATCAGTTTACGTTAGCATGGGTTAAATAAAGACAAAAGAAACATGTTTTTTGTCCACCGTCATCCCTTACTCCAATGTTGTTAACAATATAAGGAGATATCCATATAAAAACATAGTTTATGTTTGTTTTTGTTGTTGTTTTTCTGTCATACCAGACATCTAGCTCCCTCTTGTAAAAAACATTGATATTATTCCGAACAAACCTTCATATTTCGTTACCATTTGTTAATCTCATTTCTGTTTTCACTGTCGTTACCATTCATTAATTTCATTTCTGTTTTCACTATTTGTTTGTATATTAAAAATAATTACCGGTACAATGTCTATTCATTCGTATTACAATTATTGCTTTAAAATGATAATTTCTGGCATGTTTTACAAATAAACAAGATCACTCCATTACCATTTAACAAGAACTAGGTGTTGAGATTTTTCTCCTGGTAGGGCTCATAAATATTACAATAATCTTATCCATTATATTCCTTTTACGAACTGCTCTTCCTCAGTCGCGTTGTCATGGTCTGCTGATGACTGAAGTTTTTCTTCAATAATCTTTAGTGTTCACACGTATTATTAGTCTCATTGTCTTCATCAGTTTTGCTCAGTAAAGGTTTTACAATACTACTGCTGAATATTAACTAAAATCTTCATAAAAGCATCTACAGTGTCATTGCAATGTCATCAAAAGTCAAAATAAGACTGCTTTGTTTTCTCATCCTATCTCTAATGCTGATTTTTGTTTTCATTCTAGTCGAAATAAAATTTTCCTTTGACGCCTGTGCCGGAATACTCTCCATAGCCTAGTTTCGATCACTTTTGCGCTGGTGTTTGTTGATCCATACAAAAACATGTTGAGACAACATACTTTGTTTCTTTATAGAGCATAGAGCATTTAGTATAGCTTGATATCAGCTGTTTAAGGAAATGCATCGTATGAACAGACTTAAGGGGGTAGGTTACCTTGTTACAAGGATAAATTCAAATTGGATGAACCACATCATTTTTTTTTGTATCTTGTATAATAGCATTAGGATTTTCGAGAAAGCGTATATCCCGTATCCTGTCACCAACACGCTGTGTAACGATTTTATCTTGCCGACTGTCCTTTACTTACATACTATAATCAACACATTTTGTAAATTAACAAAGCTCCTTACAGTGCAGACTGGAATCCTAAAATCATTTGTTTGGTCATCATATTTTGTTTATAGTTGATTTACACCAGCAATAAAATGCACAATGACCTGTGTTTTGGTTAAATCACAAAACACAAAAGCTCATTTACAGAGGTTATGAACTGGTTTAGATCAGAAACACTAAAAAAATATTCTTGTTCCATCCCTTCGAAAGTAACCAGATAACACGATGTCACAAATGTATTGGTACTTCGGCTTTCATCCTGATTCCTGTTAAATCATTTATCTTGCACGTAGATTAAATGATCCTACAACAAACGGCTGAGTAACAAATATGTCAATTCCTTAATTTTACAATGATTTACAAGATTTCAACGTCCGGGTATCCCATACAAAGTTATTCCCCTTTTACGGCTGACTTTTGTCGAACTTCATGAGCCTCAACTTAAGTAGAATGAATCGGCAAAAAAACCCCACTAAATTTACTCTCGGAAACAATACTATCTTTGGAGCTAATAAATGATCCATTTGACTTCATTTAATTACGCCAGCAGTGTGGCAGCCATTTTTTTAACTCAAAATTCATATCTGAAATATACTAGCAGGATATGGAATATATCTTGTCTCCACGTGACGTCTATTGACCAATAGAAAGGCAAAAAACTTGTAGGAAGCAAGATAAGATGTTTAAACTTCTGCAATCTAAATTTTGTTTTTCTCAGGCCCTTCAAAATCAATGGTTATCCAGTTATGAAGAGAATGACCCTCCTATTTTATATTAAAAGAAGAAGGAAAATACGGATATTTAACACTTTTCAGTGTATTTTAGTTTCATTGATATCCGTAGAAATCTGCATAATTCATGATTTTACTAGTATGAGCGTTAGCTTTCTAATATAAGATTAACTGTATATGTTGCGGGGCTCGTGTTTCCATGGTAACGCATTTTCTCTCATTTTTAAAAATCGATGTATAAAAATGGGCTTCAGTTATTAATTCTGTTAATGACTAACATGGAATATTTTGGTAATATTATTAGCAAAGTATCAAGCAGTTTACATGGCACTCTATTTTTCTTAAAATGTTAAGTAACCATGGCAACATAGATGTTTAAAATAGCTTATATCTTGCTTTTTGTCGTAATTTCTTATCAAGAAATTTTGAATAAAATTATCTTTCTTGTTAATGTAGCTTTAAAACATATTATTTCTAACGTCTAGATTTTTTGATGGAAAAAAATCGTTTAGCGTGCCGCTAATATCCTCATGGGTATTGTTGAAATGAAAATAGAAAGCCGAAGCTGTGTTCCTTGAATAGAACAGTGTTACCGCTTTTGAATTTTACATTTAGATATATAGGTCACGGGCTTCGTTTCCATGGCAACATCTATTCAATCCAAGAAACCACAATTTTGTACTAAATTTGAACAATTTTAGATCTTAGTTTTGTATATAAGTAACAAATTATAAACGGAAACTAAAAAATAGGTAATACAAATCAAACTGCTACATTTTTTATTTGGAAATGGCTGTAACAAGTAACCTTTCACCCATCTATATTTCAAATAACATTGTTTACCATCATCCATTTTCATACATTCTTCATTAAAGTACAAAAATGAAGCAGAATATTGATTACTATTCAGAGCAAAAGACTAATAAAAATATTTCTGCAAATCATGGTTATTTGAAAATGGTTCAAATAAAGAAAATGCACAGAACTCTGTACTTACAAAATTAAAGCTATTAATTTTGCGCGGTAACTGACACGTAACGTCATGACGTCAATGACGCCTTTTTAAAGACAACATAAATTTGAAGCATTTCTGCGGCAATTTATCAATTATTTCTGCATTATTAAACCATAAAGCACCCGATCGTCACGTTAGCTTCCGGTTGGACATGCACACATAAAATATTAAGTCAACCTACCTCCTTAACTAAATTTATCGTTCTTGATTATGTACCCTTAGGCCATAGCTGTTTCGGGCTTAAGCTGCTAAATATGCCATTCTGAGCTGGACAGAAATAGCGCGAACGCTGGAGGTATATACATTTGTAGAATGCGCAGCCAGAATGTACTTTTATATCATAATGCTTATTTTCGAATCGCTGCAATTTATTTAACATCAAATTCTTTTTTATATTGTTTTCAGCTATTTTTGTGCAAAAATTGATAATTGTTTAGCTCATAGTCTTTAGGCTGTTTACTATTTACTCGCTATGTAAAGTTATGAAGAGAATACAAAAATTGCTACTTCTATTAGCTTTGTTTCGAAGTAACCACCGAAAACATTATATTTCTGCGACAGATATCAAGATTATTGTTTCTTCATCAGTATTTCAAATACAGATTAATAGAAATTAAAACGGATGGTACCACACAGCCATGTATGTTACGCTAATGATACATTTGTTTTGCGATGTTTATATATGAATTATAAAATAAAAGTTTTCATTATTGCGTTACTACATATTTATCACCTAATAATTCCTTCTTCTTGTTGTATACTGTGCGACAAGTTTATTAGTATTTTCAGTGACGGCAAGTTTGCTTGACGTCTACATTACACCATTATGACTGATTCTGTATACACTGCCGCATGATGACTTACCTCTCTTCAGAGCGTACACATGATTTCTCCAAACAGCGAATGTGTGATATAATAATGCAATCTTTGCTAAACCAATGGCACATCAATCTGCACACATCTGTAATAATATAACTTGCTTTTTAAAAATCCTTAACTTACACAAAAATCTATCAAAAATGGCTAGGCCCTATAAAGTAACTGGAGTGTCTGAATTATAAACTACAGCCTTTCTGTTTAATTAATGAGAACTTAAGAGTTATGGGGCAAAATGTGAAACATGATGTACCCTCCTCTAGCTTTTTATTATCTACAATTGTTGACATATTTATAAGCTTCGTAAAAGAATTGCATTAAATTTTCAAGCTTATCTAGTTATTCTTTGCACTGCATTAATTGTGTATGAACGCAAGGGTGGGACTATTAAATCATATGCCTTTTCAATGTTGCTTTGTTTATGTGTGTACAGCTTTTCTTAAGTATGTTCAGATATCAGAACAAAAACGTTTTCTTTTCTCTTGATTATCATGTTTTTTCTCTTTTCATCAAACTTATTTGTAATCAAACAAGTACTATACGTCGTAGTAATATGTCGATTCAAAGCTGACACTGTGCTATCATTATTCTCATGTACAAGTATATAAATATGCTAGCAATAGGACTTACAATGTCGAGGTTAGCTGCTAGAATAATATAAAACTTTTGACATATGTTTGATTCTTTGTGCAGTCAAATACTTCCCAAAAGTATGAAAATAAGGCATGATTTATCATAAACTTGGTATATATTACAACATGTTGAACTACAATAAACTTGAATTACTCGCTTTAAGATATCTTCAGCTAATTTTCAAAAGTATAGACTAATAATTTTATCAATTCCACTTTGCTAGGGAAAATTAAAAGAAACACAAATGGACGGTTTTGCTGAATTAAATATTGATGTGGTAGTGGCCATATGACTATAAGATAAAACGACCATTCAAACATCAAATCATCATAGTCTGATTATTTTTCCGTCAGTGCTAAAAATGGGAAAGCCAAAACACAATGAAAGATTATGAAATGGGATATTAAACAGCAATTTGAGCTATTTTTCTAACTTTGTATTAGCAAATTAGTAAATATATGAAAATTGCGCTCCCACGTCGTCAAAGTAAGAACCTATGTAAAAACTATATGTTTCTGACCACGCCGCTTTGTCAGTTTATTCGGGATATTGCACATTCACTTTTAAAAGATTAAAGAAAAAGCTTTTTTATTGATTTCTTCTCAATTTAAGGAATCGAGAAAGTACGATCACACAGTGATGTTTCACATGGCGCGAAAACATGACGTAATGCCATGACAATCTCGGGCAACTATACCGCTTTGATCTCCACTTCAGATCCCAAAATAACCGACACACTTCTTTTAGCTTTTTTGTTGATTGATGATGAAAACAAAGCCAAATACTTAGTTTATCATCTGAATAATTACCGATAATTGTTAATGTTTTTTTTTCACTTTCAACACGGTCAGGTGGATGATGATTATTGTGTTCATATTTTAGGACACTTTTCAAACTAATTTTTTACGGGACAACAGATTGCTACATTCTTCCATTTTTAATTAGTTTAGAAATAAGTCCTGTTTCTTTGAGTCAATTGAAGTTATGACGTCTACAATATCACAATTTATGTGATAGGACTGGAGGTCCACTAAAGTTTGAGCAGGTCTACTAGATTTTAGCAGTTGGTGGACCTGCTGGCAACTGCTGAAAAAAAGTCAAGGTCGAGGCCTGCAGAGTCATGAAAAGTCAGTTTTTAGATGCGATTTGTAGTAGTAAGTAAGACCTTAAACAACCACTTGCAGCTTTATTAATTCACAATTTGGGCATACCAGTCAAAACTCCATTGTCTGGCATTTTCAGTTAATCCAGAATTTTAGATTGGGGTAGGGGTGATAGTATTAAACTCAATGCAGCTGAAAGATGCAAATCATATTCCTGGCCAGTGGCCTTTTACTTAGTTTAAGTTTGAAATATAAATGTTAGTTGGTGAATAATATTCAATGTATTATTTAAAGAGAGAATCAACAGCAAGATTTCATTCAAGTTTCATTTTTAATCAAATATAAACCCTGTTCTCCGCAAGTAATTGCCAACTTCTCCACATGAATTAGCGGCGGAGAATGAATGTTATAGGACACAACGATCTTATGACCACTCAATCCGTAGATCGACTGCTCTACCTACTGAGCTAATCGGATGGGCTAACCTGGAAATCAAAAAAAAAATAAAAAAAAAGCGCAAACATGTAAATCAAGTATTTATTTCGTAATATTAAAATACACCATCAAATGGCATTTTATATTGCTAAAACGTCTTCAAAGTCATTGTACATTCAGGTGTAAATCAAACATAACAATAGGATGCATGTTTATAGGGTTAATAATCTCCCTGTTTGAAACTACGATGGTGTTAGGTTTAAAAAAATAATCTACCTACCTACCTATCCTATTTTTTTGGCCATGTCACTGGAAACAAACAATTTTTTTAGGCCAAATTTAAAACTAAGATATATAATATTAACAATTCATTGTGTTTTATTTTTAGTTTTTATTTGTTGTAATAAGTTCGAATTTCTATAGTAAAATGATGTGTTAAATTGTTAGCGTTAAGCCCAGTGGAAGTCATACTCATACATTCTTGTTTACTTTTTTAAGGACAGCAGACTGAATAAACACCTAGTAATTTACATCATCTCTTTATTATTATTATTATTAAAAACAATAATGAAATATTTGTTAATGTCAAAAAAATGTGTGTATGCAATCCATGATTACAATAGGTAACATTTAACGGCCACGTGCCACACTTCTGCACGCAAAACCAAAGGTATTTCATATAGAATTTAATATAAAATAGACTCTATTTTGACAGGCGGTACTATTCATAGTCAGGATTTTCATGCTTTTTCAGTGACAATTTAAGGTTAAAGGGTAGGACGGGAGCAGGTCTTTAATCAGACGATACAACATGACACTATTGGAAATTTGGCGCATGCGTGAGGGTTAAGTATAATTTTGACTTAATGTACGATGCGCGTTACTACAGTCTATAAAAAAAACGACCTGTGACAAACATATCACAATTATTGAAATTTTAAAAATAAATTAAGTTCAAATCTGTATCGTGCAGGAGTTTGCCCTTGAGACGAACGGCATTTGCTCGTGAGTCGAACATGCGTTTGATCGCAGTTAGTACGCTTGAAGCGTTTAAGTAACAATGCTGAAATCTTATAAGAACAGCATTAAGAAAAGGTACATACTTAAATGGTTAAAATGTAGATTCTTAATTTCTACTTATTTTCTGTCTAGATTACACTGAAATAATTTTAAGGACAACGGCAGGATCGGCGGGTGATCCCGTGTACAAGGTAACTAATTATCAAAAACCACTGCGAGCAGCTGTCTGGTCATAGATTGAACGCCGGTACTCCGGTCACTTCGAGTTAGATTTTTTTAATTGCCCAGTGTAATAAACAGCGCATTTTGTCTACCTTGATAAGTCTGTGCAGGGGAAAATATTAGCAGTCGCACAGTGCGATCTAAAAAATCGACTGGGCGCCTAAAAATCGCGAGTAAGTTAGGGGTCCAGGAGGCGACCAGGGTGAATTTTTTTTTATAATTCGGTGGGTTTTTTTTTGCATTTTTTCGTTTGTTTCACAGTTCTCTTAGGAACTGAAAGGTCTATAATGAGTCGCCCTGTCTGGTATATGTTTACGTCTACTGGGAAATGGTTTGCAATAGTATGAATCATTCGAAACGCAGTCGACTCCATTTAAAAATGAAGGTCTGTAAAGAGAAAGTCTGTTTTACCGGTCTATACCGGACACGTTTAAACTGCGACGCCATGCAACCCCATGTGCGGCGCAGTGCTTCCTCCCAATGTCGGCGCAATATTTGAATGCGTGGTTCGCAAAAGTGGCCATCGTATTTCACTGTTACATGTACTTCATTATTACCTGAACCACAAACTTAATCTACACAACTTGTGTAGAGATGCCGTTTTGGAAAAGCTAAAACTTGATCAAACTTTTAGACATACCGCGCCGATGTAAGTTATCTTCCTTGTAATGGCGGCGCCCTATGTGTGATGTACGCGAAGCCAGTAAACTGTGGAAAAAAATGTGGCGATTGCTTGATGGGGTTACTAAGCCCGCTGAAAAGCAAGTATAAACGGCGGCCGAAAAGCGGAAGTATTATCAAGAATATGAAAAAAAACCCCAAAAGGTTCAGGAACTTCAACAAAAAAATGGGTCCTTGTTGCAAAATACTGAAAACGGTCTCATTTGCAATTTTTGCAAAGAACACGCGGAAAATCTGATTATGAGTCTGAAGTGGACAGTGACCTTGATGAGGACACTGTCTCCTCCAGGCTGTTGAGGGACATGAGAAACATTAAAAGTTGAAACAAAAGTTTAACATTGTCACATGTTGAATGGATTTTGAATATGTTTTTTGATCTGTTGAGACAGAGTCTTGAAAGGTTTTAATTTAATTTCCATTAAATACAATTGTACAGTTACATAAAACAAGCATTAGTTTTAATCCCCTGTAAATGTTGATAATTTACTGAACATACGTGTACCCGGTTTGTATTTCATTTCGGCCTGGTTACAACATTATATAAAATTTTGACATTACAGTTCGTACACAACAGTGTTTCTATTTGAACACACAGAAAAAAATCACAAAATTTTAATACGTTTCATTGTTGTATTCATACCAAAGTTTACCTTGAGTCAATGATATGATAAATGCAAGAATAGCGTAATACCAAGTTGGCCAGGAAGGTTCTGTCATATTGATTTTCTCTAAGTTTTTTAATTTCTGGATAAGATTATCCATGGGTATTTGTCGAATCTGTTTAAGCTGATGGGGAATATGTATTTCGTCCCGAATTCGTCACCGTCCTGTTTTCGTCAGTGTTTGTTTCTTACCCAATGCGCGTGCTATGACGTCATCTCAGATGTGTTTCCTGCAGGCCTTTTCAACATGGCGCAGTGCCATGCCCCATCTGAAGTGCCGCCAAGCTGCCCTTCAAACTGCCCGTTTGCCCCACGTGCCATTTTATTCTATGAGGCTTGTGTATTTATCTTGACAAGAGCCCTTTCAAAACCAGTCTGGATAGCCAATGTCCGCGGGACATGTTCTGTGTATTGTACCGTCAATTAGCGGCTTTGATCAACAGGTCGACACGTGGGTGCATCAACCGTGAATGACTCTGATTAAGACCTGACAGGATTATGCAATCAATTACTGTTTTATGATACTTTAATTGGGAACAGTAGATGAAAATTTGTCGTGTTTAGCACGTTGACAGTGAAGCTACATGTAGCCTTTTTATCGAAGGTATGATTGAAAACGGTCAGTTAAACGATAATTATTTTAAAAGGTTGTAATCATTTAAAATGTAGATTGATTGTTGCAGTCATTTTCAATGCGCTCATTAGGCCTTTAAAAATAAGATTCATTAAAATCGACTGATGTCTTGATTTATAATTACGAAGTCGTACTTTCCAAAGCACATTCATGACACGTCGATGCAGAAGTCGTCGCCATCTTGAAAATTTGAAAACATACATCGGTTTGAAAATAACCAATAACATAGCGATTAAGTTATAAAAACTGGTCGAGATTTAAATGAATAACTAAAAATGCAAGGCCCTAGTTTTGTTTTCGTAAATAAATTGTCAAAATGATTTCATAAGGCCGAAATTTAAGATGAACATGATGAAAGTGCACGGCCGCATGCGTCAAGCAAGCCGAAATTTTGAGTTATTACTCACTATGAACTATAGGTATTCACATTTATGTTTATATTACTGAATACTGTATGATTAGATGGAAAAACAGATTCATAGTCTGTCATTGTATGTATCGCAGAAACTTCCGAGCAACGGGGGAGTGATAAAAATAGTGGCAGATCTAATCTAGCAAATTTCACAGCATGTACTTTTTACGTCGCTGTCTACTTTTGTTTTCGCATGCCCAAAACACTAGCAAAATAAACTTTCCGTGTCGAATCGTCGTCTAAATCTTACTGGCAACGAAGAACGATGGGTTTACCCTTACAGAAGAAAAAGGCCTGCTGTGTACTCTTGCTGTGTACATACAGCGTATATTATGCGTACATGATGTGTACTGAAATCAAGGGCTTTAAATAGTACGCAGGATATACACCTCACATACACCGATAGTACGTTTGTAGTACACTTTTGACATGCAAATGAGCTCTGCCGCGTACTACTTGCTGCGTACATGCTGTGGACTACATAGTACACAGGATGTACGCTGGAGGAATTTAGTATGCGGGAAATAGTACGCAGCATGTACGCGGCACATACACTTTCCACATGCAAATGAGCCTGCGGTGTACAACCCCTGCGGCGTACATGCTGTGTACTCCTGCGGCGTACATGCTGTGTACTCCTGCGGCGTACATGTTGTGTACTCCTGGCCCGAGTCCTGCGACGTACATGCTGTGTACTCCTGCTGCATACATGCTGTGTACTCTTGTGGCGAAACTGTTGTGATAATGTAAATTCCTTACCCCACCAACTTTCGTATGCAAATGCTGATCATTTGGTCAGAAAAAAACAGAAAAAAGATAAGTGACATGCATCAATAAGTATTTACCCTTACCAAAATAATGTAGATTGATGTTATCTAATAAATTAGTATGCTTTTCTTCATCCACTTTTCAATGAAATAAATCAATTTTTGTAGCATGTAATTTGGTAAACATTTGAAGAAAATGGCGTAACTGCATCAAGGGGAAACAACTTTAATGCAACTAAATATAAGTGTTATGATTTATTATAGACGATGTGTGCGTAGTATGTATTTATTTTGATTAAAATCCATCTGAGAACAATCTAGGACTGGAATTATGTAAGCATTTATACACTTTTACGTCCGTAAAAAGTAGCGCACCAAAAAATTTTGGATTGATTTTTTCCAATGGGGCAAGCGCAATTAGCCAAAAACCTTCTGAAAATATACGAGCGGCAAATCCGATGAACAACTTATTAATTTGGTGAGGCCTTAATGAGTTAACATAATGAGCATTAAAGCCTTTATAAAACATGATAGAATGGTGTTTTGCTTAAGAGTATTCAAATAACAGTGAGAGCTATTAATTCTTCTCATTCGGGCGCTGTTGAGGCATTATCTTGGTAATTATTTCATGTATTACAAAATGTAATGCAACGAAGTTCAAATAAGGCTTTTCAATTATCCAAGTTAGAAAGCTCCAGGGTTAATTCAAAATGAAAAAGAATATATTTTTACACTGCATGCAAGGTGCAGCTCAGAAATCACTAAGATGTAAGCTTCAAAAATGAACATTGCAAATAGTTTGGCAAATTTTCATTGTTCAGAATACCGGTAATCTGAACTATTCTATGCTATTAAGATAAAAGTTACTCGGAAATCAAGTTCTTGCTTCCAAAAAAAAAAAAAAAATGTACAGATCCTTCCTGCATGAAGTGTACTTCAGACTTTTACCTAAAAAAATTCAAAGTATAAACACCAAAAGAAAATGAACAAGTCCCTCCCGCGTATATGAAGTTTACTTCAGACTTTAACTTATAAAAAAAAAAAAAACTAAGTATAAATGCCAAAAGAAATTGTACAAGTCTTTCCTGCGTATATGAAGTGTACTGCACAAATTTCAAAGTATCTGCGGTGTACATGCAGTGTACTATTTTCTTGTACAAGTCCCTCCTGCGTACATGCAGTGTACTCTTTAAATTTTCAGAGTCTGTGCTGCGTACTTGAAGTGTACTAGTGACCTCCTGCGTACATGCTGTGTACTCATCGAAATAGTACGCGTCATGCGGTGTATGTAAAATGTACTCCTCTGGCGTACTACTGTGTTCGCGGCATATACACAGCAAATACGCAGCATGTACGCCACAGAGGCTTGCTTCTGTAAGGGTAATCAGCTATAGGTACAAAGTCATTGATTACAATCAAGACATTTAGATTTGATGAACTGCCTCTTAACGTAAATCAGTGGTGAAATGATATGTGATTGACAAAATAAAGCTGCGCATTGATAGTTGTTCAATAAAACTTGTTGCTTATTAATTATCACCTGATATCTGTCTCTGAAAATGCAAGCCGACACTTCATGAGGGTAACAGAATAAGAATGTTTGAAAGTATGAATCATCAGTGTCATCTTTAAACAAAAGAAAGGAATTTCAAAGCTGACTTTCATAACATGGTAGGCATTACCTAAAGAATAATGCAAAATATCTATCCCATATCTGAGATATGAAAAATTCTCAAATTCAATGAGGAAATAGTATGTAAAATGATAGATATGCATATATGAAAATTGACGCCGGCAAGCGTTCTTGGGCAAATGCCCTTTCAATGCCAAACCGCGTGTTAAAAGTGCCCTTTTTCAAGTAAGTAAGTTTTATTTGGCACAAGTGTACATGACATGGCAATATAGCAATAAAACAAATGACAAATCAATGCATAATAAATATTAAATAGTGACAAACCAACAAATCATTAGACAATTATATCATATTACTCAGCAAAGCCATGTAATGCTCATCAATACCACGGATAACACAAAAAAGATGAAATGATTCTTCTTATTTCCATTGTGGTCCCTGTTATTGGCGGCATGACACAGAAAGTCATGTTTACCTATTATATTTTTGAGTAATAAAGCAAGATACATAATCTTAAATACTAAATAATTTATGAAAGCTAATTGAGATCACATATATGTATCACAGTAAAGATTTATCACATAATATTTCATGAGGAATGATCAATGAATGATAATATGATCACAAAGTTGTCAGCCAAAATAGAAAACTCACTACTTCTGACGAGAATAAAAATATTTATACTTTAAAAATGTAAGTATAGCTACATTTAAATGAAATCAGTACAGCAGCCAGAATAAAAAATATAAATGGCTGAGATAAGAATTATATTTCTAAGACTTGTCTGTTTAAATCAATTAAAAGATTTTAATATACTACAACTGAAAGACTATTAAAATCAGTTACGCATTAAATAGGATTTGATGGCATGCTTAAATGAATGGGAAGATTCAATATTCCTAAGAAGTTGAGGGAGACCATTCCACAAAACAATCCCATTGTAAACAAAAGACTTTCTGCCAAAGCTACCCATCCTCTCTGGCAAAGAAAACCGACCAGTATCAACAAAGGAATAATTAGAATCAAAAGAATTTGATGATGGAAGTGCAGAGTGACACTCTAGATCTGGTAAAATGGTCATGGGCTGGAAAATGGGATGTAAAATGCTCCTTAAGATATATTGCGGTGCAGTGCCTGACTTTATTCTATGGACATGACAGAGAGTTATCTGATCTACTCTGTTTGAGACAGGCAACCAATTTAGAGACTTGAATTGCTCTGACCCAACATGAGACCTACTATCCATGTTCAGAACAAATCTGATCATTTTGTTTTGAGTAGTTTGAAGCCTATTTTTCCAATACTTGGTCAAACTTGGATACCAACTAGAGCATACATAATCAAAATGACACTGTATCAGAGACATTACTAAAAGCTTCTTAGTATGAAGATCCAAGAACTGATTCTTTCTATGAAGGAATTTTAACCGGGCATTAGACTTTGTGACCACTGAACGTGCAATTTCATCACCTGAAAGATTTTGGTCTAATGTAGCACCCAGATACTTCACTGAACTGGTTGCTTGAATGTTTGTACCATTACAAGAAACATTTAAAACATTTTGTGTCTTTAACCTAGGCTTAGACCCAAAGAGAATAGACTCTGTTTTACCAAGATGGGGAGTGAAAGCTTGTTATCAACAAGCCATTCACTTATATTTTCCATTTCCATAGATAAAATAGACTCAATATCAGCTATATTTTTCCCATATACAAGAATTCCAGAGTCATCAGCATACAGTAATAACTTATTTTTGACCACAGCTGACATATCATTGACATAGATTAAAAATAAAAGGGCACCAAGGATTGAACCTTGGGGAACCCCGCAGGTTACAGGGGCACGATTGGAATGGACACCTGAAAGTTAAACAGCAACTAACTGGTGTCTATCAGAAAGATATGATTGGAACCAGAGAACAGCATCTGAACTAAGGCCAATTGCATTCAGTTTCATTAACAAAATACTATGATTAACTGTATCGAACGCCTTCTGTAAATCCAGCAGAACCATTCCAACCATGTTACCTTTATCCATTTGAAACTTGACAAAATCTGAAAGATGGATAAGACAGGTATCCGTGGAAAATCCACGTCTGAACCCCAACTGAAAACTGTATAAAAATTTTTTCTCATTCAAGTAACCTTCCATTTGATCATAAATGACCCTTTCAAAAATCTTGGAAAGTATACATAAAATAGACACAGGACGATAGTTACCAACGTCGGTTTTATCGTTCTTCTTATAAAGAGGGATAACCCGGGCATTCTTAAGATCATCGGGAACAGAACCCTGGATAATTGAAAGATTGATAATATGAGTCAAAGGACTGGCTATAACTGAAGCACTGTCCCTTAAAAACCTACAGGGGATGCCATCTAAACCAGTAGCCTTATTAGCACTGAGTCTATTAAGATACTTCAGAATCTTGTTTTCAGAAACAATTGAAAATGAAAAACTATTTGGAAAAATACCTTTAGATAAATAAAATTTATTTACAAATGATTTACCATATTTAAAACAACTACTTGGCAGTTTTTCAACTAATTTTGATGCAACGGTTGTATAAAAACTATTGAATTTTTCAGCAACATTTAAAAAATCAAAGCTGACTTCTCCATCAATTTTCAAACCAATGTTGCTAGAAGAACTAACACCTTTCTTAGATGGCAAACCAAGCTGTTTTAAACATTTCCAGAGAGATTTAGAGTTTGAGTACTATTTCTTTCTATGTTGTTTAAAACATTCATAATGTTCAGTTGTTTTATTCTTTTTGTACAAATTAAAAGCTTTGTCTCTAATATTGATACTTTGTAGAATGTCATCACTGATCCATGGCTCTGTTCGCTGTTTAATGCGAACTTCCTTTACAGGGGCATGCATGTCCAAAACAGACAGAAAAATGTTTTTGAAATTACACCATGCTTCACTAACATTATCACTAAGTGTTACAGATGACCAGTCAGATGAAAGTAATGACTGTTGAAAATCTTCTCTATTA
Organism: Mercenaria mercenaria; assembly: GCF_021730395.1. NCBI lineage: Eukaryota > Metazoa > Mollusca > Bivalvia > Venerida > Veneridae > Mercenaria > Mercenaria mercenaria. Next base: position 44,883,510 of record NC_069378.1, read on the forward strand.
TAGTTTTTCTGAGATCTGATTTTAACATAATGTTGTGTTTACCAATTGAAGAACGAGTAATTTTCCTGGTACAAAATATCATAGAATGGTCACTCAAAGATACATCAACAACACCACTATTTGAAATTTTATCTTTGTCTGAAATAAGTATGAGGTCAATTGTTGTAGATGATGATTGTGAGATTCTGGTAGGATCCTTTATTAACTGCTTAAAATTGAAAAGCTCACAAAAAGATGATAAGTTGGTAAGAAGTGAACATTTAATACCACTAACATTTGTGTTAAAATCACCGAAAATTAAGGTTTCACGTGTAATAAAATCATCACAAGAATGGCACAGTGTTTCCAGGATGTTATAAAAGTTAAGCTGTTTTGGTGGTCTGTAGATGACTCCACAAAGTATGGGTTTGGATTTGGGCAGAAGAATATCCACCCAGGTAGCCTCCAGATCCGGGATGGTTAAATCATGACGGGGGTTAAACGCCAGGTCATTCCTTATGTAAGCACAAACCATGCCCCTTAAAGAGTCTGCAGGAAACACTAAATTCTGTTATTTTTACGGCATATATATATATATATATATATATTAGAGCGGATGTGGGTAATCCTGAACAGGGGGGTAATTCTGAACACATTTTTCCAATGACATTTTTATATTCTTGAATTTATTAGGCACCAATTTTTATTCTAATCCATGGCGTCACATAAAGGATAACAACACATTCCATATCATATTGCAATGAATGCAAAGTTGTCGCGCTTCTTTTCAAAATAACAAGACTGGAATTTATACGACAGCTTGCATGCAAGTCGTTCTTACCTGTTTTTGTATTTCCATGTTAGTAATACGTAAGGATCTAAAAGTATTGGTTTTTACCGCTGACAATGTTTTGATGGAATTCTTACATCACAAGTGTTCCGTGGGAAGGGAGTTAACTGCATTTCTCATTATGCAAAACATTGAAAGATCAAATTAGCCGTTCGGAATTAGACACACTTATTAATGTTAATTAATGTGTGGCTTAAGGGATTCCAAACAATCTATATATGAGGAACAGTTTATCCAAGATAAGTATTGTAAAGACTGTTACTATATTTGAAGCGAATAACTAGAGTTAGATTAAAAATAAATAATAGATAAATAAATAAATAAATAAAAATAGATACAGTAACAAATAAATAAATCTACTACTTTGTAAAATGAGTTCAACTTGCTTTCATTCATATTGGCTGCGTTTTAAACATGTGTAATTTGATCCGACTCTGTTAGAGGAGGCGACGACTCATGTAGCAATAGCATGAGCTTGTCAAGAGTTGCAAGCGAATTTTGGGTGCCAAAGACAACCCTGCACGGTCCACGTTACTGCTATGCATGTGAAAAACCATACATGCACCAATTGTGGATGCAGATTTCACCCTAAATGTTTGGCAGATGAGAGATGAGTTATTGGGCAATACAGACGAACTTACGTTTGAATGCAAATACTGTTAATTTAAACACAGATTCTAAGACATTTTAACACTGCACACTGCATCATGCATAAGGGTGTTAATACCATATTCAGTGTTTCGGACATTAATCATGTAGAAAGTTGTCAAGATGTTGTGCTGTGCTTCTGCAAATTTAGGTTTAGATACAGATGCTCTGTAAATTCCAGTTATATATAGATCCAGGATGAACTCAGGTGAACTATATAGGGCCATCATGGCCCTCTTGTTGGATAATTGGTCTTCAAAAATTGACTACAATTATAGTACATGACCACTATTGTTTTTGAAGCAATGTTTCTGGTCAAGGTCAATATTACTAAAACTAGAACTTTAAAAAGAGGTACAGATCTGAAATTTAGGCTGATGACTATAAAGTTAGTAAGTTTCTGGTCAAGGTCACTGTCACTGAAAAAAGCACTTTAAAATGGTAAGAGATACAGATGGGCTGACTATGTAAAAGCCTAAGTGCAATGAGTCGATGTTTCTGGTCAAGGTCATTTCAAAGCCACTGTCTAAAAATACAAATTTAAAACAGAGATACAGATATGAAATTTGGACTGATGACCAAATGCTAGGCATTGCAGAGTTTTATGGCCATAGACTTGAAAGCATCTTGTCTGTGTAGTGTGTGTTTCACAGATGCATCTACTTGATTTATATCACTGATTGGTGTTTGCATGTAAACATGATTTTATTTTTACAGTATTTTAAACGTGAAGATGAGACCAAGAAAAGGGAAGGAGAACGCTGACTGTGTGTCGGCAGAAGAAAAAGGAATTCTAGAAGTGAAGTTTATTGACAGTTACATAGGTGAGTGATTCGGAAATACTAATTTAAATCTTACTGTAGTTATTTAGTATCAGTATTCACATCAGATAAAAATAATCCCCGTAACTTGTGATTTGAATTTTGACGGTTCTAATTATGCAATATTTTTTACTTAAATATTTTTGTGAAGGGTTAGAACTGTGCTGGTCCACATGTCTTTTAGTCAATCCAAAGTAAGTTCCAGTTAATTTTTTTTGTACCAGTCTACACTTGAGTTTAATTCAGTTATAATTATTACTTAGAGATATTCACTTAAAACTTAAAATAAATTTCTTACTATCAATGTCTACATTGTTTTTGATTTGCACTCAATGACAGGCATATTTTTTGACACATTTGGCATTCAAAATGATATTGGAGTAAAGATGTTGACTTATATTTAATCCTGCAAATTATAGATGATCTGTATAGAAAAATGAATGTGAAAAAAGCTGCCCGACTAGCTCAATTGGTAGAGCCATGGACCCACGTTTTGAGGGTCGCGGGGTTGAGCACGGGTGGCGACAACTCCCTGTGGCGTTTTTCACCACTGTTTCAAGTGCGGTAGTTGACTGTGTAATTACTAGCATGCAAGGAGTTGGCGTGTACTGGTAAAAAGACCCAGGAGACGCGCGATAGATATCAGGCTGCCGTTAAATGACTCTGACTGTTAATATGGGCCGGGGTTAAACCCCAAACAACCTGAGCGGAAAAAAACTGTGCTACAGCTGATTATTGTATGACCTTTATAACGGCCTGCTCAGAAGGTTGCTTTCAGTCTGTTGATTATTTGCCTGGAAAATTGCCTGGAAAATGAGCCACGCTATGGCTATGCAAAAACCATCTATGTTACAGCAGATTAAGCTTGATAACACAGTCACTACAGGGATTTTTTAACAGGAAAACTGACAAAAAGGTTGCAGTACATAAGTGAGATGTTCAGAAATTGCAAAAACAAATCATACTACTACAGATTATTGTCAATGACAAAAACTGATTCAGTAGTTTGCTTCATACTGTAAATGACCTGTATTAGAAATAGAGTTATGCTGTGGTAAAGCTAACTTTGGCTATGGCATCAGTTAGGGCTCTAAATTGGCAGGGGGCTTATATGTGGTTTGCAGTACTCATTCACTTATATTCAGCGAAATTCTTCCAGTATGTCCTTCACATGTCAGATACGACACCTTTAAATTTATATAATTCAGTTCTATCATCTGTGTAGGTTCAGGTGTGTTTGCCTCGGACACTATTGAAAAGGGACAGCTGGTTTGTTACTATGAAGGAGAGCTGATCTCGGGGAAAGATGGTATACAGAGGTTTAATACTCCACATGATAAAGGAAGCTTCCTTTTTTTCTTCCATCATGAAGGAAAACAGTTCTGGTAAGTAAATTGACATTAACCTAATCTGTTTCAAAGGTATCATTTGTATATTGTATTATTCAGCATTACTGATGAACTAAAACCTCAGTGGCAAAATGTAATAACTGTTTATAGTTTATATAGGCAGTTACTACGTTTTTGCACTAAGATGATGTGTTGTGATTGCCCGCTGGCTGTCTGGCCATCAACGCAAGTGGTTAAACAACTTCTGAAGAACAGCTAGCATCCTAGCATTGTTTACAAACATGAAAATGATTGTTACAGAATTTTCTTTTATTTTAGGTTTTGTTATTAACAAAGAGTCTAGTGTTATTTCTAGAGCGACGCAGCGGGACGCCCCGCCCTGCCCTTTTTTACTGCCGCCACGCTGCCCTGCAAATGTGCCCTCTTGATCTTCGACTATATCCCGCCAATTTTCCTGTTGACATGCCTCGACGATTTTTTGATTAGCAAATTACCTCATGGCGAGTGCACACAGGTAATGAGAAGTGTTAAAACTAATTGATAAAGTGTATGGATCCTGTGTAATGTCCCAAAGGCATTCGTAAGCGGCCAGCTGATTACCGAGCATGGAAAAGTGCCCTAGATTTCTTTGTGCAAAGTTTAAATTAGATCGTTGTTTAGTATAATAAGTATATATCAGTTAATGCAGTTTGATTCTACTGTAATTTCAACTAGAAAATACACAAATTTTAATGTCAGTATCGAAAGTAAAAGTAAGTTTAGAATGTCCGTTCACGAGTCTTATTTCTCCCGATGCCGTATGCAATTTTTCCATATTTCCTTCAAAAAAGCTGACTGTGTATTTTTTATGATGAGAAACATCAGAATTTGAGGACCTATCTCTGGTTTACCCTAGTGGGTCATGTAAACTGAGTAAAAACTGGCAGGTAAAAAAAGCTACTTTCAGACAATATTCCGAAAGTGTACCAGTATCCGGATAGTATATTTTGGATATGCGTTTTAGTAAACTTTAACCTGACTGTAATAGCACTTTTCTGTTAATGAAATATTGGTGAAAGACCTGATCAATACAACATGGCTTTTGATAATTATTAGTTTACAATGTGACCTGAAGCAGGCTTTTTACTATATGTTGTTTACAACATCTATAAGTTGTTTACAACATGATCTTGGTTTCAAGATTAAGCTTATATTAAGGCCCTCCACTATTTCATATTCATATGAATAAGTTGACATTCTTGGTGACATTTTTTAAGACAAAGGCTTGAATGATTCAACCTAAGCTATAAAGTATATTATAAGTAAAAAGCCTTTGTAATTACTAAACTATGTTACTGGTTTTGGGAAGATTTACCACTTTATTCTGTGACATTTCTTTTCAGTGTGCAATAAAGATAAATGGTATACGTATTAACTATAGACATCTAGAAATGCAACTATTGCTATGGTAACTTTCATGGCTAAAAGAGCACCCTGCCCCTTTCAGACAGCACCCTGCCCCTTTTAGGCAGCACCCTGCCCTTTTTGAGCTCTAGAAATAACACCAGTATATCAGTCACTATTGAAGGCAGTGACAATGAAAAATTTTCTTCATCTACATAAGGAAACTCAGCTTCTGCAACTCCATTTGGAACCTCGGCAGATTGATGCCCCATTTAGTATTTCTTGTGTTTATTTTGTTCCCTTTACAGTGTATTGTATAGACTGTGTACAGTTCTCCATTTTAACTGCACATGATTTCATGTCGTAATTGATGTACACACATTGTAATTTTAGAGTGCAGGTGTCACAAGACTAGAGAAATTTACCAACACTTTACTGTTTGATGTTTCTTGCAGTTGAGGCTGCCATCCAAACAGACAATTTAAAAAATAAGGGTTACTAAGGTCAGAGGTTTAAATTTGGCTTGTTATTTTGTGTTTATTCAGTGTCTCTACAGTCACACACTAAGATTTCACAGAAAAATTCTGGGATGAATCCCAGATGATGTCATGCAATTTTCTTTGTTGCTAAATATGAAGCCTGTGTTTTCAGCATTGATGCAACACACTCATCTGGTTGTGGCCGGATGATAAATGACGATCATCGAAGGCCTAACTGCAAAGTCAGAGTCAGTCTTACAGGACCAAAATTAGCAATTTATGCACTAAAAGATGTGTACAAGGGTGATGAACTTCGGTATGACTATAAAGACACAACAGCCTTCTGGCAAAGGGTATGTAACAGTTCATTTTTAAACAGAATGAACTACTTTTGAACATACTATTAACCAGTTGCTAACTTGGTGCTAGAAAACATAAGTTGAATGTCTGTGATTTTAGCACGTAGATTTTATGCATCCCCTCTGTTTGTCTGTCTGTGTAGGTATCTTGGGTCAAGCCCTTTCAGACGAGGTCAAGGTCGGACTCATCATTCAGAGTTTGTGGGTTCGAATCAGCGGAATTTGACTGTGACCTCCACAAGCCCATCTTTTGGTGCAAGTACTGGTCAGAACTCCAGGAAGCGGTCATCAAGAGTAGTTAATATAAGTTACAAGAACTTGGCTCTACACGAGATGTTAAATAAATAAGTTTAAACTAATTAAACTAATTCAAAGTTACCTAAATATTACGTTACTGAAAAAGACAGGAAAAGCCCAGCAGTGAACAATACTTTGGGTACGCATGCACAAAATGAAAGCATGCCTGCTAAGGAGAAGTTAAAAATAATGGTAATTGTTAACATGCTAAGTGCCAGATACACAGGCCTTGGCTGAAATGGGAGAGTTGTGACATTGCAGTTTGCAGATATTTTCCTCAACAATAAATTGTCAGTTGGTCTGTGGCTAGTAACTGTGGAGCAAATTACTGGTATAGTTTGCTGAATTTTCGTGGTAATAGGAATTATAGGGTGTCGATAACTGGACTGTGGTCCTTCCTTAATGAAAATCACATTGGTTGTTACAACGTAGTTCATTGGACAAACTTTATACATGGGCACCTGTGCATATACTGAGGCAACCAGTGAAATGTTGTGTTATTTGTTGTAATAGTAGACAATATCTGAATGCGAATGATCGCTTAAGATGTCGATGTTTGCTCTATACCTGGTGTCTTAATTCAGACGATAATAAAAACCTGTTTGAAAAATATTCTCAAGGTCGTCATTCTGAACAAACTATAATAAACTGTGAGAATACTGTATGCAAACATTTACAGAATATTTTGGCGGCATTTTAAAATGCATTAAGATTATGAAAGAATTTGTTTTATGGTTGAGACCTGTGTACCTGAAACATTTAAAAAGAGAAGGGTTGACAAGTGATTTTGCTATGCCAGAGCACTTCTACTGACCTTCCTGCAAGTAGCTGTACTCTGCTGTATACATTTGTGTTTAGCTTACACAACAAAAGAAGGACAACAGTTACTGCTTGAAACCCTATCTCACAAGTTTGTATACTATGCTTTATTGTAGAGAAATGCTCCTAGAAAAGATATTTATACATGTCCAGGTATGTTGTTGAAGTTCTGTTTGTTAGCTCACTTGAGCATTAGACAAATCATCGTGGAACCTCCTTTGCAGCACTTGGCAACAGAAATAGTAAACTTATTCGGATCTGGTGATAACACAATATATTTCCAAATTTCTGGGAGTACCACTCAAGAAATTTCCAACTTGGCTTGTGAATGGAGGAAAATAAGGACCTTTTACATCATGGAATAAGTCTTTTTCAAATGGACAAATATTTTGAGTGCTATTGCAACAAAAATAGTAAAACTATATTTGTTAAAACACTCCTGTCCCTAAATCAGTAAATCAGGTACTTCTGTAATACTTGCAATACTTCAGTGACTTGTTCTAATACTAGTCTGGAGCTCTGACTTTGAAATGCCAGAAATTGCAAAGTAGATTGTTCACTTGTTACAGTTCAAAAGCTGTTTCTGTTTTGTTTGAACTTTTTCAAAGTAGTTCAGACATTACCTTGTTTTAGCTATATATAAGAGGGACCGGAAAAGTAGATGACATGACCTCTTACTGCACCTATATGATAGGGGGACAGTTACTTTTGAATCAGTTTAATTATCATTTTTCAATATATATTTGTTACCTTTTTAAAGTAAATATAATATAAAAATGACAAAGTTATTTTAGTTTGCTAGATTACAGTAGAAAATATTACTTCTACAGCTATTTGAATCACTAAATTACCTCCCTTTTTAAGTTGATCACTAATAAAGGGAGGTATTTTATATTTTAAAAAATAAAATGTAAGTGAATACATTTGTTAATATACATCATATGTTGAATATAGTTCAATAGTTTACATTTATATATTGCAATTACATTATATCTGAGATATAATAATTTCTTCATTGAATAATAAACCATAAATATGTTCACTTGTTACAGTTCAAATCATGATAGACGAATTTGGATCTTGGGTGCACAGATTCTTTCACAATGTAGATTTTTACTAGCATTGAACAGTTAAGTAAAGGAACTTAATGGAGGGAATGAAATTGACTCACGGGTATATTTAACCAGACATACTTGGAAGAAAAAAGAATTTCAGTTTACCAGAATAAAGTAACTAAGGATTTGAATTATATGAATAAAGAACATCAAAATATGCGAGTGTGATACTTGTATTGGAAGGTTGACTCTTAGTCTGTTGTGAACTTATTTTTGGCTGAAATTATGAGAGTGCAGAGGGATGAATCACTTTTGGTCATATGTAGCATATCTGAATCTTCAATCAAACATATCTTTAAGATGCAAAACATATTGAGGACCTGGTAACAATTTGAGGACTTGTACTATGATGAAGTCATGATAATATCCCTTGTGTATTTCATGGCTAATGGGGATGGCATCTCTCCTTCCATCCGTAATCTGTAACAGATGTTTAGATGGCATGTGTACGACATGTTAAGTAGATTTGTTACAAGTGTCACATTTAAGCAAAAAAATAATGAAAGAAGGGTGTTATACATGTAGGATGTTACATAGTGAAGAACTAAGTTAATACTGCACTATAGTCTCTCTCATCTAAGAGGTTTACATCAACCTTTAACTGAACTGATGAAATGATTGGCTTTATTGGTAAAATAAATGTGGTTTGATAATCTATAAAAAAAGTGACCCTTGGGAATTTTAAGCTTTTTTCAACATTTGGCTAGTTTTCTTATACAGGTACAATTTTTATTTCTCTATGGAAAAATCGCTTTCGTTTACAGTGATGCCATTGATGTCCGTCCATAATGAACGTCATTGTGGGCACTGCAGTTTGGAAAAGCGACGTAATGTCTTTTGCATAAAGATCCATGGGGAAAATTACAAATTTGCCATTTTTGACTCGAAAACTCACTATATCGAAAAATTGAAAAAAGTGTCTGGAGATATTAATGTTTCAGTTGTGTTAGTGTATTTTTAACAAGTTTGGCTAAACATTCTCTGAACCAGCTGCTGAAACTGGTTGAGTGAGACAGACTTTAATAAATAAAACTCTGAAAGAAGCAGGAGATGTCACAGAAACATTTTGCATTCTACATTTGAGACTATTGTCAGCCACAGAAAATATATTTTGGTTGTAACTAAAAGATTAATGCAAGTGGCTACAATGATTGTTTCTTGCAGTAAAGAGTGTTATTACCGTATGCGTAATTAAACCACCTTCTTAAGGCTTTGCCACAGAGCTGAAATTTCATGAGCACTGATGAACAATACCGTCAATGGACACACCTGAGGATTTTCCATATATTATCATGAGTAATACCTTTGTATCACTACTGAATGAAATATTTTTTTTTTTTTTTTGAAGAAACAAGGACTTTCTTATTGTGTCTGTTGTTCATTGTCCATAAAATTACAGCTCTGTGACGGCACCTTAAATGAGACATAGTTACACTAAAATTCTTTGCATTTCTTTACAAGACCCTGTGGAGAAGAATGAAAAAACAACAGAAATGGATGCCGGTGGTGAAAGCAGTGTCAACAACACAGCTGAGGACACTATTCAAGAAACAGAACAAAGTAAACAAAGCAGTAAGAAGATACATACAATTTAATACATGTATTTATATTAGATTTTTTGTGCTTAAGTAACCAGGTCCTCACAAAGACTTGGTGTGTGTAGATATTTTGTATCACCAGAAACTATGCTTTCATTATTCAGAACCTTCCTGTAGGACAGAGGAATCTACTGATTTGTCTTTGTTATATGTTAGACCACCAGAAAATGTACTTTTTTTTATTCCGAACCTTCTTGTAGGTCAGGAAAAACTTACAGGACCCATAGAGGACGATAAGATAGAAGAAACTGAAGTAATGGATGCCGATGGTGAAAACAGTGTCAACAACACAGCTGAGGACACTATTCAAGAAACAGAACAAATTAAACAAAGCAGTAAGAAGATACATACAATTTAATACATGTATTTAGATTTTTTGTGCTTAAGTAACCAGGTCCTCACAAAGACTTGGTGTGTGTAGATACTTTGTATCACCAGAAACTATGCTTTCATTATTCAGAACCTTCCTGGAGGTCAAAGCAAACTTCTGATTTTCCTTTGTTATATGTAAGATTTTCTTAAAGAAGATATAAATAATAAAAAAAATAGTCAGGTCCTCACAAAGACTTGGTGAGCCGCAAGGCTAGATCAATTGGTAGAGCTATGGGCTTAGATTCCGAGGTTCGAGCCTGGGTTGTTACAACACCCTAAGGAGTTTTTGCAACCCACTACTGTTTCAAGTGGGGTAGTTACCTGTTGCTAGCAAGGAGTTGACTTGTTCTGGTAAGAAACATAGGAGACGTGTTGGGTAACAGGCCGCCTTTAAATGACTCTGACTGTTAATATGGTGTTAAACAAAGACTTGGTGTGTGTAAATATATTGTATCACCAGAAAAACTTCTGATTTGTCTTTGTTATATGTAAGACCACTAGAAAATATACTTCTTTATTCCGAACCTTTTTGTAGGTCAGGAAAAACTTCACACTGCACCTGTAGAGGACGATAAGGTAGAAGTAACTGAAGAAATGGATGCCGGTGATGAAAGCAGTGTCAACAACACAGCTGAGGACACTATTCAAGAAACAGAACAAAGTAAACAAAGCAGTAAGAAGATACATACAATTTAATACATGTATTTATATTAGATTTTTTGTGCTTAAGTAATCAGGTCCTCACAAAGACTTGGTGTGTGTAGATATTTTGTATCACCAGAAACTATGCTTTCATTATTCAGAACCTTCCTGTAGGACAGAGGAATCTACTGATTTGTCTTTGTTATATGTTAGACCACCAGAAAATGTACTTTTTTTTATTCCGAACCTTCTTGTAGGTCAGGAAAAACTTACAGGACCCATAGAGGACGATAAGATAGAAGAAAATGAAGTAATGGATGCCGATGGTGAAAACAGTGTCAACAACACAGCTGAGGACACTATTCAAGAAACAGAACAAATTAAACAAAGCAGTAAGAAGATACATACAATTTAATACATGTATTTAGATTTTTTGTGCTTAAGTAACCAGGTCCTCACAAAGACTTGGTGTGTGTAGATACTTTGTATCACCAGAAACTATGCTTTCATTATTCAGAACCTTCCTGGAGGTCAAAGCAATCTTCTGATTTTCCTTTGTTATATGTAAGATTTTCTTAAAGAAGATATAAATAATAAAAAAATAGTCAGGTCCTCACAAAGACTTGGTGAGCCGCAAGGCTAGATCAATTGGTAGAGCCATGGGCTTAGGTTCCGAGGTTTGAGCCTGGGTTGTTACAACACCCTAAGGAGTTTTTGCAACCCACTACTGTTTCAAGTGGGGTAGTTGCCTTTTACTAGCAAGGAGTTGACGTGTACTGGTAAGAAACCCAGGAGACGCGTTGGGTAACAGGCCGCCTTTAAATGACTCTGACTGTTAATATGGTGTTAAACAAAGACTTGGTGTGTGTAAATATATTGTATCACCAGAAAAACTTCTGATTTGTCTTTGTTATATGTAAGACCACCAGAAAATATACTTTTTTATTCCGAACCTTCTTGTAGGTCAGGAAAAACTTCACACTGCACCTGTAGAGGACGATAAGGTAGAAGTAACTGAAGTAATGGATGCCGGTGGTGAAAGCAGTGTCAGCAACACAGCTGAGGACACTATTCAAGAAACGGAACAAAGTAAACAAAGCAGTAAGAAGATACATACAATTTAATACATGTATTTATATTAGATTTTTTGTGCTTAAGTAACCAGGTCCTCACAAAGACTTGGTGTGTGTAGATACTTTGTATCACCAGAAACTATGCTTTCATTATTCAGAACCTTCCTGTAGGTCAAAGCAAACTTCCGATTTGTCTTTGTTTTATGTTAGACCACCAGAAAATGTACTTCTTTTATACTGAACCTTCCTGTAGGACAGAGCAAACTTCTGATTTGTCTTTGTTTTATGTTATTATTGCAGTAATTTCACAGATGATTAATCTGAAGGAAAATGAATTAGATACATTTGCAGGCTTTCTCGGACATAACATCAAAGTTCATAGAGAGTTTGACAGACTACCAGAAGATACTCTTCAGGTAATTACAAATATTTGTTAATTGAAGGAGGTTTTAATAGTTTCTGTTGCATATTATTTATAGAAATCAAGGTAAACTGCTCATAGCTGCCTGGCTAGCTTGGTAGAGCCATGGATTCAGGTGCGGAGGGTCATGGATTTAAGTCCTGGTAGCAACAACTTCCTGCCATTTTTAGCTTGACTTTTCGAAGAAAAAGTAGAGCTGTTGCACTCACCCCGGTGTCGGCGTCGCCGTTGGTTAAAGTTTTTGATAAAGTCAAATATCTCTGTTACTATCAAAGTTATCGACTTGAAACTTAAAAGAGTTAATTACTATCAAAGTCTTCACCAGGAGAAACAATCCCCATAACTCTGATTGAATTTTGACAGAATTATGCCCCTTTTTAACTTAGAATTGTTTTTAAAATTTTTGATAAAGTCAAATATCTCTGTTACTATTAAAGCTTTTGACTTTAAATTTAAACTAGTTATAGACAATCAAAGTCTGCATCAAGAAACACAATTCCTATAACTCTGGTTTGAATTTTGACAGAATTATGCCCCTTTTTAACTTAGAATTTTTGGTTAAAGTTTTTGATAAAGTCAAATATCTCTGTTACTAACAAAGCTTTTGACTTGAAACTTAAAATACTTATTTACCATCAAAGTCTACACCAGGAGAAACAATATCCATAACTCTGGTTTGAATTTTGACAGAATTATGCCCCTTTTTAGCTCGACTATTCGAAGAATAAGTAGAGCTATCCTACTCACCACGGCGTCGGCATCACACCTTGGTTAAGTTTTTCGTACCAGTCCACATTTTGACAAAGTCTTTTGAGATAAAGCTTTGAAACTTTCAACACTTGTTTACCATCACCATGGCCAGTTATAGGCAACAGCACATAACTCCATCAAGGATTTTTGGCTGAATTATGGCCCCTTTTGACTTAGAAATCATGGTTAAGTTTTTCGTCCCAAGTTCAAAATTTTGACAAAGCCCTTTAATATAAAGTTTTGAAACTTCAACACTTGTTTACCATCACCGTGGCCAGTTATAGGCAAGAGTACATAACCCGTCAAGGATTTTGGGCTAAATTGGGGCCCCCTTTCCCGACTTAGAAATCTGGTTAAGTTTTTCGTACCATTTCGTATTTTGACAAAGTCTTTGAGATAAAGCTTGAAACATTCAACCTTGTTACCATCACCATGTCCGTTATAGGCAGAGCACTTTAACCCATCAAGGAGTTTGGCTGAATTATGCCCTTTTGACTTAGAATCTTGGTAAATATTCCGTACCAGTTCATATTTTGACAAAGTCTTTAAGATAAAGCTTGAAACTTTCAACACCTTTTTACCATCGCCATATCCAGTTATGGGCAAGAGTACAAAAATTCCATCAAGGATTTGGCTGAATTATGGCCCCTTTTGACTTAGAAATCCTGGTTAAGTTTCCGTACCAGTTCATATTTTTTGTAAAGTGTTTGACATATGGCTTTTGGAAACTTTATCACTTGTTTAGTATATAGCCCTCATCTGTAGAAAGAGACATAACTCTGCACTATTTTGGCTAAATTTATGGCCCTTTTGACTTTGAATTGGTTCTGTTTTCATACAATCCACGTTTGTAAAAACTATTGACAAAATGGCTTTTAAATTTTGAACACTTGTTATCATTATGATTTAGGATTGAAATTGGTCATACATTGCCATTTAGTGCAGACTATCGAAATCAAAGAAATACGGGAACATTGTTTGTGTAATCTATTTATTTCTTTTGTCTGAATATCTGTGGAAATATTTTGACCCCATTCTTCAATCAATTCTTCGAATAGTCGAGCAGCTGTCATCAGACAGCTCTTGTTAACTTAGAATTCTTGTTAAAAGTCAAATATCTCGTTACTTTTAAAAGCTTTGACTTGAAACTCAAAATAGTTTTTTTACTATCAAAGCTACACCAGAGACACATTCCCATAACTCTGATTTGAATTTTGACTTATTTTATGACTTTATGCCCTTTTAATTTAGAATTTTTTACTGGCAAAGCTCTTATTCAGAGTCAAGCAACGAGAAAAGCAAGCACGCTGTCTTTCGGACAGCTTTTGTTCAGGGAGTTGGCAGGTACTTGTAAGAAACCAAGGAGCCTATACAAAAACTCTTAAATGTCATTACAATGTTACACCACAAAAAAAGGTAAACTGCCTGCCTGTATATGACTGAAATATGGCTGTGAGACGTTTGAAAACCAAACTCAAACAAATGAATCCAGTTTTTATACCTATGCAAGGGAATTTTGGGGGAATATATACAATGTTGGAGCACAGCAGTTGGTTGGTTAGTGGGTTGGTGGGTTTCGGTTGGCCCGTCTGCATTTTCTTGGGGCAACGAACTTCTTCCACTCTTTTGAAGGCATTGCAATGAAACTCAGCACATATCACAAATGAAGTGTAGATATATGTGACCTATTTTTTTCTTGGTCACTTAAGTCTTTGCACTGTTATAGCCCTTTAATGATTTTTACACTATTAAAAACCTTGGCGCAAACTACTTCCACTGTTACGAAGTTTTTGACATACTATTTGCCCGGTCAGTTTCTGTTTCCTGAATTACCTGCCTTTGAACATAGACAAAATACTTAATGTATGTGCATTATTACTTCAATGGATATATCTCAGTAACTACTGAAAGGATTCATTTGAAAATTTATTTGTCTTCAGTTGTCTCGGCAACTAATGATGATATGGATTTATGTTTTCAACAGTATGAAATAGTCATGTTAGATATCTTGTTTTTTAACTGTTCACTTAACATGCTTAAGTCTTTGCAGAGTATTCCCCATTAATTCATTGACTGTAATTAGTCTAAAAAGAAAACTCTGCATGAAGTGCTACAATGCCTTTGGTGTGATCCATTTGCAAACGACCCCAAACTCCAAAAGGTTCAAGCCCGCACATGGTCCCCAAATACACTGTTATAATATTCCGTTTATACAGTGCTGTACCATTTTACATCATGCTGTAAAATACTGTAAAGTATTCTTGTTTCAAAAAGAAAAGATAACCCAAACAATATTAGCCGGGTCGGGAAAATTACTACAAAAAGTCTGTACTTAGAAAATATATTTTAGGTTGCAAAAAATCAGCAAGATCCTCTGGAGATGGAGGGGGGTAACATACACCTGTTCAAAGGGAAAAGTCTTGATGACATACAGTTAGATCAGGAAGGTAATGTCCTTAAAAATGATGTCTGTCCTTCATAACTTCCTGAATTTAAAAACAACTAGAAAAGTGCTTGTATTTCTCATAAATTTTTAGTTCAGTTACAGTGTGTCTTAATAAGACTATCCCATTCATGTGATCATGATCTGATGGACTAGCTAGTCCAATAACAACCAGAAATTGTAGAGTTTGAAAAGTACTGTTTTTATGAAAGTTATATGTGCACCTAGAAATATTTAAATTTGTTACATTTTTTTAAGAACCTCTAGAGGAGGATAAAGAAACAGAGGCAGCAACAAAAGATTCTGAAAGGGATGTTGGTGGTGAAAGCCATGCAGTTGCCACAGCTGAGAACATACTAGAAACAGAACAAAGTAAAAAAGGAGGTAAGGGGATACAAATTGTTAAAATACATACAATAGATACATGTATTTTGAGCTTAAGTAGTGAAGTCCTCACAAATATTTGGTGTGTGTAGATATTTTGTATCACCAGAAAATAATTCTGAATTCCATACCTTCCTGTAGGACAGAAAAAAAACTTCACATTTGTCTTTATTATATATGTTGAAGTAAGACAGCGTTTAGCTTGGCTGTTTTCAAGGAAAAAGTCGAGGTACTGTCATAGCTTTGGTGTTGTCTGTGTCTGCTTGAGTACAAAATTATTATTACTTCATGGATTTGGTTCATATTTACACACAACAATCCTTAGGACAAGACCTTCATACTGACCTATTAATAGATGACCCTGACCTTCAAATGACCTTAACACTTAAAACCTCAAAAAAGTCATATTTTAACATTACTTTGTGTAACTTGTTCATTTCTTGATGGATTTACTGCATATTCACACACAACAACTGTGGTGACAAGACCTTCACATTGAGATATTAATAGGTGACCTTGACCTTCAAATGACCTTGACCTTTAGACTGAAAACCTTAAAAAAGTCGTATTTTAACATTACTTTGTGTAACTTGTTCATTTCTTGATGGATTTACTGCATATTCACACACAGCAACTGTGGTGACAAGACCTTGACATTGAGATATTGAGAGATTTACGTCATACTCACACAGAACAGTCCTTGTGACAAGACCTTCACACTCACTTATAGATAGGTTACCTTGACCTTCCAATGCCCTTGACCTTTACACTTAAAACTTTGAAAAATATCATATTTAAACTTTAAATTAATTTGTGAATGTTTTTCATGTGCATGGTTTTTGGCTTCATTTTAGAAATACAGCAAGAATGTGACAAGGCCTCGCAGCTGACATTTGCACCATTGGCAGTGCTTTTGTTTTAAAGAAGAAATAAACAATAAATCAGGTCCTCACAAAGACTTTGTGTGTGTAGATATTTTGTATCACCAGAAATATACTTTCTTAATTCTGGACCTTCCTGTAGGACAGAGCAAACTTAGTCTTTGTTACATGTTTATGCTACAGTTAGAACTATAGAAGCTTCCTTGGTGGTCGAACAAAAATAAATTTGTAACTAAACTACAGTTAGACAATTTTCTTAAAGAAATGAGAAGAAAAAATCAGTCCTCTCAAAGATTTGGGGTATAGATACATATGTTCTTTGTGCACCAGGTATGGAGGTCAAACAAAAACCGCAAACACATTTTCAGAATATAGAAGAGAAAAAAATAAACAAGGCAGTAAGGGACCAGAGTAAAAGTAGGCCGACAAGCAAGAAGTCAGCAAACAGAAAACCTTGGTCAGGTCAGATAAAGAAGCTGTCAGGCGCCAACTTGGAAAATATTTGCTTTAGATAAGCTTCCTGGCAAGCATGAAATTGAAACTGCCATAAGGAAAGAGCCAGTTCTGTGTAACAGACCATGGGACCACATTAAATTCTTCATAAAGAACACAAAAATTTCGTTGAGTAGGAATGCCATTAAAAAATTTTTAACATGAATTTCAGTGGCTTAAAGAGACATTTTGGAAAATTTTATAAGACAATACTGTGCTTTTTGGGGTTGGAACCATGAAAAAATTGTGAATTTGTCTGATTTGCTTTTGTAAGGATAAAAGTGCAGTATTTGAGTACCTAATGTCAAACTTTAGTAATTATATGCAATGTATAATATTTTTCATTTTTAGGGCTGATTTAATAACAAAAAATAATTTCCTGGTAGGAAGAAAAATCACACATGACTGTCATTTATCAACTAGAATGACCTGTCATCCTTATGTACCCACAGAATGTTTTGGTGATTATAGAGGAGCCTTTGTATTGTTTCTAGTGGGGGAAAGTTATAAAAACACTGTTTAAAAATGGACCAGAACCAACTGGAACCAGTCAGGGGGTTGATTATCAGGTCTTTTAGAGACCAAAAATAAACAAATTTCGTTCATTACAACAATATTACTTACTTTCACAGATGTGGGGAGACACAGTCTCGTAATATATCTGTGTATATTGTGACAATATTTTGCTTTTTTTAGCTCACCTGTCACAAAGTGACAAGGTGAGCTTTTGTGATCGCGCAGCGTCCGTCGTCCGTGCGTGCGTAAACTTTTGCTTGTGTACATCTCTAGAAGGTCACATTTTGCATGGGATCTTATGAAAGTTTGGGCAGAGTTCACCTTGATGATATCTAGGTCAGGTTCGAAACTGTGTCACTGCGGTCAAAAACTAGGTCATGGTCGCAAAAATAGAAAAACCTTGTGACCTCTCTAGAGGCCATATTTTTCATGAGATCTGTATGAAAGTTGGTCTGAATGTTCATTCTTGAGATAGCAGGGTCAAGTTCGAAACTGGGTCAGCTGCGGTCAAAACTAGGTCATTAGGTTCTAAAAATAGAAAACCCTTGTGACCTCTCTAGAGGTCATACTTAAATGAAGGGATCTTCATAAAGTTGGTCAGAATGTTCCCTTTGATGATACTAGGTCAAGTTCGAAACTGGGTCCACGTGCCATCGTAATAGGTCAGTAGGTCCAAATAATAAAAAAAACCTTTTTACATCTCTAGAGGCCATATTTTTCATGGGAACTGTATGAAGGTTGGGTCTGAGTGTTCATCTTGATGATATCTAGGCCAAGTTCGAAACGGGGTAAACTGTGGTTAAAAACAGGTCAGTAGGTCTAAAAATAGAAAAAACTTTGGGTGACCTCTCTAGAGGCCAATTTTTCCACAAGATCTTCATGAAAATTGGTCAGAATGTTCACCTTGATGATATCTAGGTCAATTCGAAACTGGGTCCTGGCTATTAAAAACTAGGTCAGTGGGTCAAATAATAGAAAAACCCTTTGTGACCTTTCTAGAGGCCATATTTTTCAGGGGATCTGTATGAAAGTTGGTCTGAGTGTTCATCTTGATGATATCAGATCAGTTTTTCGAAACGGGTCAGCTGCGATCAAAAACAGGTCATTAGGTCTAAAAATAAAAAACCTTGTGACCTCTCTAGAGGCCAAATACTTTTGAATGGATCTTCATGAAAATTGGTCAGAATGTCACCTTGATGATTCTAGGTCAATTTTGAAAACGGGGGTCACGTGCCATCAATACTAGGTCAGAGGTCAAATAATGAAAAAACCTTGTGCCCTTTTGATTGTACATAGAAAAACTTTAAAATTTTCTAAAAATAAACCATAGGGCCTAGAGCTAGATATTTGACCTGTACATTGCCTAGTGGACCTCTACAATATATGTTCAAACCCATGACCCCTGGGGTCAAAATTGACCACGCCCCAGGGGTTACTTGATTGTACATGCGGAAATCTTCATAAATTTGCTAAAAATAAACCAAAAGGCCTAGATCTAGATATTTGACATGTAGCATTGCCTAGAGACTCTACCAACTTGTTCAAATCAGGGACCCCCAGGGTCAAATGACGCCGCCCCAGGGCCACTTGATTTTACATAGAAAATCTTCAGAAAATTTCTAAAAATAAACCAGAAGGCCTAGATCTTAGATATTTGACATGTACATTGCCTAGTGGACCTCTACAAAATTTGTTCAAATCTGGACCCCCCCCCCCCCCCCCCCCCCCCCCCCAGGGTCAAATTGACACAGGCCCAGGGTTACTTGGTTGTACATAGGGAAATCTTCATAAATTTGGCTAAAAATAAACCAAAGGCCTAGATATTAGATATTTGGAATGGTAACATTGCCTAGAAGATTTCACAAATTTGTTCAAATTTTTGACCCCCGGGGAAAAATTTGCCCCGCCCCAGGGGTTACTTGATTGTACATTGGAAAATCTTCCAAAAAGTTTCTAAAAATGATCAGTTTGACATTTGAAACATGTAGCTCATATTACTCTGGGGAGCGATCCAGGGTCATCATGACCCTCTTGTTTATATATAGATAAATTGCTGTTGGTGAAATCTGTTGAACATTATTAAATTGCATAAAAAGGTTAAATTACAATGTACTACTTAATAATATTACTACTGGTTAACAGTCAAATTTTATAATGGATGTGTGATTGAAACGACTGGCATCGTTAAACGATAAACAAACCATCCCTATTGTTTTAATTTCTGAAACAGCCGTCATCAGTGGTCTGTTAGTTTTCATATATCAATACGCTCTGAACCACTGTCAATTTCTAAGAAATGTTGCAGGAATCATCCATATGAAGCTGAGATTTTGCATATTGTTACACATTCAGTTTTTTTAAACAGTTTACAGAGTTAGGCCCTAATCGTTTTATTTAATTATCGTCGCACATTTTTCCAACCTCTTACTAATTTTTAACAAAACTTCACAGGAATGCAGCCCCATGACAGTAGGCTTCTATCCTAACCAAATGTGACAGGAAAAAAATGTTTGTCCAAAGTGCATTAACACAAAAATGCACATGCGAACCTTTACAGTAGTGATTAAGTGATTGATGAGAAAAATTGGGTGACGGCTTGTTTAGAACATCAAGGGCATTTGGAATTTCAGGACAGGGCCCCTTACACAGAATTTTCTGCTAAGCATGACTACAGAACTTTCTGCAAAGCATCACTGTTCCTGAAATCCTGCATGCACTTAGTATTCACAAATCAAGGTCACACTATAGCCTTTCATTTTTAGCTCACCGAGCACAAAGTGCTCATGGTGACTATTGTGATCGGTCAATGTCCCCCTTTGTCCGTCCGTGCGTCTGTCAGTCATCAAATTATTCAAACGATATCTCCTCCCCAAACCAGTGATTTGATTTTGACCAAACGTCACAGAAATGATCCTTGGGTGGTTCTCTTTCAAGGTTGTTCAAATGGTTTCGGTCCATTGCACAACTAGGTCACAGGAGCTAAAAATAGATTTTTTAACAGAACTTTTAAATATTCTTGTCTGAAACCACAAGGCCTAGGCCATTGATATTTAGTATGTAGCATTGCCTAGTGGTCCTCTACCAAGATTGTTCAAATTATGTCCCTGGGGTGAAAAGTGGCCCCGCCCGGGTGGTACCAAGTTTTAAATAGACTTATATAGGAAAAAACTTTAAAAATCTTCTGGTCTGAAATCACAAGGCCTAGGCCATTGATATTTGGTATGTAGCATTGCCAAGTGGTCCTCTACCAAGATTTTTCAAATTATGCCCCTGCGGTGAAAA
This sequence comes from Mercenaria mercenaria, assembly GCF_021730395.1. NCBI lineage: Eukaryota > Metazoa > Mollusca > Bivalvia > Venerida > Veneridae > Mercenaria > Mercenaria mercenaria. The sequence goes on from NC_069378.1 coordinate 44,904,463, forward strand.
GAGGCTCCGCCCAGGGGGTCACAAGTTTTACATAGACTTATATAGGAAAAAACTTTAAAAATCTTTTTATCTGAAACCACAAAGCCTAGGCCATTGATATTTGGTATGTAGCATAGCCAAGTGGTCCTCTACCAAGATTGTTCAAATTATGCCCCTGGGTGAAAAGAGGCCCCGCCCCGGGTTCACAAGTTTTACACATAAATTTGTATGGAAAAACTTAAAACTTCTTTTCTGAAACCACAATGACTAGGGCCCTTTTATATTTGGAAAGGGAGCATTGCCTATTGTCCTCTACCAAGATTGTTCAAATGATGCCCCTGGGGTGAAAAGAGGCCCCGCCCAGGGGGTCACAAGTTTAACATAGACTTGTATAGGAAAAAACTTTAAAAATCTTCTTGTCTGAAACCACAAGGCCTAGGCCATTGATATTTGGTATGTAGCATTGCCTATTGGCAATCAATAGTTCTTCCACAATTATGACAAAAGTGGATGAAATTAAAGACTAGACAGATGACAATTTCCACAGCATGATAATGGTTAAAGATTGTCTAATGACAGCTTGTTGAATGTTTCTGTGTACATTTTTATTGCTGGCATTTTTTTTCTTCTGACACCTATTTCTGTGTCCTATCCTAGGCATGAGTTTTAATTACCTTCAGTGATTTTTTTTAGTTTTACATTTTATGCGCCATTTGTTTAGATCTTTAGTACAAACAGTAGAACCCCCTAAACTGGACGGCCTCTGGGCAAGTCTTTTGTCCGTTTAGAGGGGAAATTAGTTTATGCGGACAGTTGTAAGGTCTTATGGGGTGTTATAATGTACAGTTTTATATTTCAAATTATATTAAATATCCTGTCTTTTGTGTAAACACTATTCTGTGTCGTTTTCAATATACATGTAATAAGAAAAATCAAACTTAAAAATTTATAGGTCAGTTTGTATAGTATAAATTTTGAAAAACTGACTATTTCCATTCATGATTGGTTATTCCCAACTTTACTACAATTTTACATAATACAGTGAAAAATTATAGATTTATTTTCAGTTATCAAACATAGAAGAAATTAAAAAGTTTATAACAAAATAAATTCTTTTTTATGTCATTCAGTTCTATGGTAATGTATAAAAAATTTGCAGTTTATTTATTGGGGAAATTTATATGGTATGCAAACATTTTTCACCCGAAAGTCTTCCCGGGATCCAGAATGAAGTGGTTTCCGGGTTACAGGATAAAAAAATAGACAAAGACGTGGGACGGACAATTTGTCCATTTTAGAGGGGTTTCTAGTTTACAGGGGTTCTGGTTTAGAGGGGTTCTACTGTACCAGAATTTTGAGGATAACAAGAACATGTAGTTCCTGCAGCATTTTGTCCATGTCATACTGTTGTCATGTTTTAGCATCAGCTTTTGTGACTAAAGCGTTTTAGGTCCTCCAAGCTGTATATTTTTATGAGGTATTAGTACAAGTGGAGTCTGGAGTGACTGGAATCATCATTTGAGCCACCCCACGAGAAGAAGTACATAGTGCGTTTTTGCGACCAGCATGGATCCAGATGAACCTTCGCAACTGCGCAGTCACATCATGATCCGTACTGTTCGCTTAAAGTCTGCAATATTCATAGTGTCTGATAGCAAACAATATTGATCCTGATGAGACTGTCTGGATCCATGCGGTGCAAATGCACTTTGTACGTTTCCCCGTGGCAAAGGCTCATTTCTTTTTAAGTATTTTCTTCTTCAAAACTATAAAAGGCAGATTAATACCAAACTTGCTCTGAAAGCAACCTGCAATGACTGTCCAATCAAGAAGAAATGTAATTTATGGACAATGATATAAACTAAAAATCTTAAAAAAAGCTTGTTTTTTATGCTTTCAAAGACAGGGCAGGGCATATTCTGTGAACAACTGTGGTGGCGTCCGGTTAAAGGTTTGACCCCCTATATATTTGAAAAATACCACAAATTTCGACCCGAAACTTAAAATAGTACTTAGTATCAACATCTGCGTCCGATGACACAACCCCATAACTCTGATTGAATTTTTTGCTCACCGGGCATGAAGTGCTCAAGGTGAGCTGTTGTGATCGTCCTTTGTCTGTGGTCTGTCGTCTGTTCACACTTGGCTTGTTAACAATCAAGAGGTCACATTTTTTTATTCAGTCTTTTTGAAACTTGGTCCCAAAAGTTTGCCTTGATTTAAAAACTAGGTCAAGGTCGATAATGGTCAGTGGAGTCAAAAACTCAGTCACCAGGGCAAATCATAGAAAAACCTTGTTAACCGACTAAGGTCACATTTGTACTAATCTTTATGAAACTTGGTCAGAATAAATTTTCATTTATAAAATCTCAGTCAAGTTTGAAAATAGGGCACCAGGGGAAATCATAGAAAAACCTTGTTCACACTCTAGAGGGCCCATTTTTGAATCAATCTTTTTGAAACTTAGAATGTTTTTCTTTATGAAATCTCGGTCAAGTTTGAAACTGGGTCGCTTTTGGTCAAAAACTAGGTCCACCAGGGGATATCATAGGAAAACCATGTTACACTCTGGGGCCATTCTTCGACTTGATCTTATGAAAATGTTTGTCATGATTAAATCTAGGGCATGCCAAAACGGGGGATGTGCATTTGTGGCGAAGTGGTCTCAGGTGAGAGATAAAGGGGTATCCTGGCCCCTTTTTTTAATAGAAATGCAGAGAATATCTTGATCATGAATTTATTGAGCGACAGGAAAGAGGAGCTAGTTCTTATGTACGATTTATTTTTGTAAATTGTGCCCAAAATTGGAGTGATACTTGGTGAGCGATATAGGTCCATCATGGCCCCCGTTGTAACAGAATTATGCTCAGTTTCTCCTTTAACTTTTAAATTTTGTAACCCATAATTTTGAAAACTATCAAAGGTATTTATGTGAAACTTAAAAACAGTTACAATGTACTTATCAACATCTGGTTGGGTAAAACAATTCCCATAACCTGATTTTAATTTTGAAAAGAATTTTGCCATTTTTTAACTTAGAAAATTGATTTAAGGGGATCATATTAGACCTCATTTGTCTAAATTATTTTATTTCACTTTGAACTTTAAATATATCTTACAATCAATGTCTACATTCTTTTATTGGCACTCTGATGGCGTATTTTGTGACATTCTTTTTCTTAGTGGTTAAACAGTAAACTATTTATACTAGGGCAGAGGACAATCTGTACAAAAGCAAACATTACAGCACAGTACCACTGCGCACTAAACTAATGGGACAAATGGTGGCCAAAGAAAAACATGACCGCGCCACGAGAAAATGTACTTGTGCGTGCGACTAGCATGAATCCAGATTAGCCTGCGCTTACACGCGTCTCGTCAGGATCCAAACTGTTCGCTTCAAACTCTGGTTTGACAGCGAACAGTATGGATCCTGATGAGACTGCACAGATGCGCAGGCTCATCTGAATCCATGCTGGTCGCAAATGCACAAAGTACGTTTCTAGTGGCAGGCTCACATCTTGTACAGAAAGAGCGACTTGAACGTCTTTAAATTAAAAGTGTAGCTAAGAAGATTCACTAAAATGATTTTTGATTTTTATGTAAACTTGCTGTAATTAAAACTTGAAACACTGAAAAATATGTTATTTGTAATTATACCCACACAGATGAGTTTGGGGGAGTTTATACACATAATAAGAAACACTTTTTCATGTTATGGCCTTTATCTTTACTCAGACATTTAAATTACTTACCAGATCGGGGTATTGGTCTTTGATTGTTGGGAGAAACATGTTGATGTTGAAATCACTTTTAATTTTAATCTGACTTTATTCATTGAGTCACAGGCATTTCTCTTTTGACAATGTTCTTTTTCTAAATTTTATTCATTCATTTAGTCAAGGGCATTGCAGTATGAATTACTTGCAGTGATTGTGCAAAATAAAATCACCATTTTTAGCTCGACTTTTCGAAGAAAAAGTAGAGCTATTGTACTCGCCCCGGCGTCGGCGTCACCGTTGGTTAAAGTTTTTGATAAAGTCAAATATATCTGTTACCATTGAAACTATTGACTTGAAACTTAAAATATTTATTTACTATCAAAGTCTACACCAGGAGAAACAATCCCCATAACTCTGTTTGAATTTTGACAGAATTATGCCCCTTTTTAGCTCACCTGAGCAATGCGCAGGTGAGTTTTTCTGATCGCTCGATGTCCGGCGTCCGTCCTTTGTCGTCTGTCGTCTGTCTGTCAACATTTAGCTTGTGTATGCGATAGAGGCTGTATTTTTCAATTAATCTTTATGAATATTGGTCAGAATGATAATCTTGATGAAATCTATGCCGAGTTCGAAAATGGATCATCTCAGGTCAAAAACTAGGTCACTAGGTCAAATCAAAGAAAAACCTTGTGTATGCAATAGAGGCTGTATTTTTCAATTAATCTTCATGAGTATTGGTCAGAATGATAACCTTGTTGAAATCTAGGCCGAGTTCGAAAATGGGTCATCTTGGGTCAAAAACTAGGTCACTAGGTCAAATCAAAGAAAAACCTTGTGTATGCAATAGAGGCTGTATTTTTCAATTGACCTTCATGAATATTGGTCAGAATGATTGCCTTGATGAAATCTAGGCCGAGTTCGAAAATGGGTCATCTCGGGTCAAAAACTAGGTCACTAGGTCAAATCAAAGAAAAACCTTGTGTATGCGATAGAGGCTGTATTTTTCAATTATTCTTCATGAATATTGGTCAGAATGATAACCTTGATGAAATCTAGGCCGAGTTCGAAAATGGGTCATCTCAGGTCAAAAACTAGGTCACTAGGTCAAATCAAAGAAAAACCTTGTGTATGCGATAGAGGCTGTATTTTTCAATTGATCTTCATGAATATTGGTCAGAATGATTGACTTGATGAAATCTAGGCCGAGTTCGAAAATGGGTCATCTCAGGTCAAAAACTAGGTCACTAGGTCAAATCAAAGAAAAACCTTGTGTATGCGATAGAGGCTGTATTTTTCAATTGATCTTCATGAATATTGGTCAGAATGATTGCCTTGATGAAATCTAGGCCGAGTTCGAAAATGGGTCATCTTGGGTCAAAAACTAGGTCACTAGGTCAAATCAAAGAAAAACCTTGTGTATGCGATAGAGGCTGTATTTTTCAATTATTCTTCATGAATATTGGTCAGAATGATAACCTTGATGAAATCTAGGCTGAGTTCGAAAATGGGTCATCTGGGGTCAAAAACTAGGTCACTAGGTCAAATCAAAGAAAAAACTTGTGTATGCGATAGAGGCTGTATTTTTCAATTGATCTTCATGAATATTGGCCAGAATGATTGCCTTGATGAAATCTAGGCCGAGTTCGAAAATGGGTCATCTCGGGTCAAAAACTAGGTCACTAGGTCAAATCAAAGAAAATCCTTGTGTATGCGATAGAGGCGGTATTTTTCAATTGATCTTCATGAATTATGGTCAGAATGATTACCTTGATGAAATCTAGGCCGAGTTCGAAAATGGGTCATCTGGGATCAAAAACTAGGTCACTAGGTCAAATCAAGGAAAAACCTTCTGTATGCGATAGAGGCTGTATTTTTCAACTGATCTTCATGAAATTTAGCCAGAATGATTACCTTGATAAAATCTAGGCCGAGTTTGAAAATGGGTCATCTGGGGTCAAAAACTAGGTCACTAGGTCAAGTCGAAGAAAAACATTGTGTATGCAATAGAGGATGTAGTTTTCAATTGATCTTCATGAAATTTGGTCAGAGTGATTGCCTTGATGAAATCTAGGTCGAGTTTGAAGATGGGTTATCTGAGGTCAAAAACTAGGTCACTAGTTCAAATTAAAGAAAAATCTTGTGTATGCGATAGAGACTGTTTTTTTCAATTGATTTTTATGAAATTTGGTCAGGATGATTGCCTTAATGAAATCTAGGTCGAATTTGAATATGGGTCATCTGAGGTCAAAAACTAGGTCACTTGGTCAAATCAAAGAAAAAACTTGTGTATGTGATAGAGGCTGTATTTTTCAATTGATCTTCATGAATTTTGGTCAGAATGATTGCCTTGATAAAATCTAGGTCAAGTTTGAACATGGGTCATTTAGGGTCAAAAACTAGGTCATATGTAAGAAAATGCTTGTTTTATCGCAAGAGACCAATTTTTTGGTCCAATCTTAATGAAAATTGGTCAGAATATTTGTTTCCATGAAATCACTAGGTCAAACATGTTTTACACTGTTATGGTGTGTTTCTTAGGTGAGCGACCTAGGGCCATCTTGGCCCTCTTGTTTAACTGATCTTCATGAAATTTGGTCAGAATGATAACCTTGATAAAATCTAGGCCAGGTTCGAAAATGGGTCATCTGGGTTCAAAAACTAGGTCACTAGGTCAGATCAAAGAAAAACCTTGTGTATGCGATAGAGGCTGTATTTTTCAATTGAGGTTCATGAATTTTGATCAGAATGATTACCTTGATGAAATCTAGGCCGAGTTCGAAAATGGGTCGTCTGGGGTCAAAAACTAGGTCACTAGGTCAAATCAAAGAAAAACGTGTATGCACTAGATGCTGTATTTTTCAATTGATCTTCATGAAATTTGATCAGAATGATTGCCTTGATTAAACTTAGGCCAATTACGAATATGGGTCATCTGGGGTCAAAAACTAGGACACAAGGTCAAATCAAAGAAAAACCTTGTGTATGCAATAGGGGCTGCATTTTACACTGGATCTTCATGAAATTTGATCAGAATGTTTGTCTGGATGAAATCTATGTCGAATTTGAATATGGGTCATCTAGGATCAAAAACTAGGTCACACAGTCAAATTAAAGAAAAACCTTGTGTACGCAATAGGGGCTGCATTTTACACTGGATAAACATAAAATTTAGTCAGAATGATTGACTTAATGAAATCTAGGTCAAAGTAGAATATGGGTCATCTGTGGTTAAAAACTAGGTCACTAGGTCAAATAAAAACTGTATTTTTCAATTGATCTTCATGGAATTTGGTCAGAATGATAGCCTTGATGAAATTAAGGTCAATTTTGAATACGGGTCATCTGGGATCAAAAACTAGGTCGCTAGGACAAATCAAAGAAAAAGGTTTTGTATGCGATAGAGTCTGTATTTTTCAATTGAGGTTCATGAAATTTAGTCAGAATGATTGCCTTGATCAAATCTAGGCCAAGTTTGAATGTAGGTTACCTTGTCTTAAAAACTAGGTCATTATGTTAAATTGAAGAAAATACTTGTTTACACTTCAAGAGACTACATTTTTGGTCCAATCTTAATGAAAATTGGTCAGAATATTTGTTTCCATGAAATCACTATGTCAAACATGTTTACACTGTTATGGTATGTTTAGGTGAGCGACCTAGGGCCATCTTGGCCCTCTTGTTAACGTAGTATTTTTGGTTAAAGTTTTTGATAAAGTCAAATATCTCTGTTACTATTAAAGCTTTTGACTTGAAACTCAAAATAGTTATTTACCATCAAAGTCTACACCAGGAGAAACTATCCCCATAACTCTGTTTTTAATTTTGACAGAATTATGCCCCTTTTTAACTTAGATTTTTTTGTTAAAATTTTTGATAAAGCCAAATATCTCTGTTACTATTAAAGCTTTTGACTTGAAACTCAAAATAGTTATTTACTATCAAAGTCTACACCAGGAGACACAATACCCATAACTCTGGTTTGAATTTTGACAGAGTTATGCCCCTTTTTAACTTAGAATTTTTGGTTAAAGTTTTTGATAAAGTCAAATATCTCTGTTACTATCAAAGCTTTTTATTTGAAACTTAAAATACTTATTTACCATCAAAGTCTACACTAAGAGAAACAATCCCCATAACTCTGATTTGAATTTTGACAGAATTATGCCCCTTTTTAACTTAGATTTTTTTGTTTAAATTTTTGATAAAGTCAAATATCTCTGTTACTTTTAAAGCTTTTGACTTGAAACTCAAAATAGTTATTTACTATCAAAGTCTACACCAGGAGACACAATTCCCATAACTCTGGTTTGAATTTTGACAGAGTAATGTCCCTTTTTAACTTGGTTTTTTTTTACTGGCAAAGCTCTAAATCAGTCAAGCACTGAGAAAAGTCGAGCGCGCTGTTTTATGGACAGCTCTTGTTTAAACAGCATCTCAAAACCACCTTAGCCAGTTGTTATGAAACTTGGCAGGGATATTTCTTGCATGGAACTCTACCAAGTTTGTTCAAACAATTCCATTCCATGTCATGGCAACAAAGAAATATCTTTAAAAGTCTCTAAAACCACAAGACCCAGAGCTTATATATTTGACAATTTAGATACTTGGCATGTAGTGTTGCTTAGTGAACCTCTACCAAAATTGTCCCAAGTCATGCCACCTGGGCCAACAGACCATGCCGCAGGAGTTACTTGAATTTACATAGGTTCCAATAGGAAAAGCTTTAAAAAAATCTTAGAAATCATTAGGCCTAGTGTTAGATGTTTGGCATGTAACATTGTCTAATAGAGCAGTTCAAAGATTATTGAAATTATGGCTCGCTGGTGAAAATTGACCCAGTCCCAGGGTTTACTTGAATATACATAGGCATATATAGGGAAAACAGAAACTGTGCAGTTTTTAGTTCACCTGAGCCGAAGGCTCAAGGTTGTGATTGGTCAATGTCCGTCGTTCTTTAAACGACATCTCCTCCTAAACCACTGGGCCAAATTTAAAGAAACTTCACAGAAAAGATCCTTGGGTGGACTTCTACCAAAGTTGTTCAAATAATGGAATTCCATATGGAACAAGAGGAAAAACTTAAAAAATCTTCTCTGAAGCCACACGGCCTAGGCCTTTGATATTTGGTATAAAGCATTGCCTAGTGGTCCTCTACCAAGATTGTTCAAATAATGCCCTTGGGGTCAAAAATGGCCCCGCCCCGGGGGTCACAAGTTTTACATAGACTTACATAGGAAGAAACTTTAAAAATCTTCCTCTGAAACCACAAGGCCTAGGCCTTTGATATTTGGTATGTAGCATTATCTAGTAGTCCTCTACCAAGATTGTTCAAATAATGCCCTTGGGGTCAAAAATGGCCCCGCCCCGGGGGTCACAAGTTTTACATAGACATATGTAGTTTGTACAGCGCTTTTGGACGTTTATTTTATAGATGGAATGAGCGCTATAAAATCTGGTAAATAATAATAATAGATGCATGAATATATAGAGGATATTACTTGAGTATCTTTTCATTCATATTGAATTTATTAAACGAGTTGAATAAAATAATAAAATGCGAGTCTCTGCCGAGCATTTAATCAATTTCATTCAACGAGTTTAATAATTTCAATGTTGAAAGTCACAAATACTCTTTTTATCATATATAAGCTTTTCCAGCCGAAACATAAAAAATATACATGTACTTTCTTTGACTATTATAAACGAGTCAATTTGACCAACGTCTCCGATACTTTAAACGACGTCGACGTCAAAACTTTATTACACTGGCGTATTATCATTTTTATGTAATGGCTATATTACACACCCGCGACGTCAAACATGTGATAAATGACAAAAATGAATGCAATAACATTTACCTGTACAAGCACAAAAGCAAAACCTTGATAATTTGAAAATGCAGGAACAATTTCAGTTGCACTCCTTTTAAGACTGATGAATGAAATAAATACTGATACATAAATTTTCCTTTTAAAAATAAAAGGCTTGCCTGGTTTCGCAATATATGAATTATATCAATGACTGCAAGCAACTTATGAGCAAAACATAAACAGCTCACATAAAACCGAAAACATTGTGTAAAAACAAGGTATCGTCCACTTGTTCTGTTTATAGCCCAAATGAGGGTTTTCTTTCGTTACTATTTAAATCCGACGAAACCGTAAGTAGTCGACTTCTCAGTCTTTTTCGCAAACATGACTAAGCGGTGAAAACAAGCAAAGAAGTAGTCTAAAACCAAATACCCCTTTAAACACTAATGGCTTTGGCCACACAGTAAGCGCAGAACCTGGCGGCCAATTTACTCTGAGATACCCATTTGGCAGGTTACATTATTTCAGGGGTGTGCTTACTATGACAGGTATGAATGTTCATAAATTCTTTATAATAGTAACTAAAATAACTGAAATATGTAAAGTCATAAATGAAACGATCTTCATTTTCAATAAAATCTTAACATATATGTAATCGATTTACATTTTATGATATCATTTTTCGTGAAACAACCTCGAATTAATACAATGTAATAACGCAAACACCAGTTGGACCGAAGCTTATAGGTGTGACGTATCGGAAGACTCTTTACATCCTACCGCTTTGATATATTATATTATATATATGCTTCTCGGCTCGTGTAGTAGACACAATTACATTTAGCGAGGCAAAATAACCGAAAGCAAAATATAGGACTGGAGCTACAGCTCCAAGTGAAAAATGACATAAAGACATTTATACAGTATATACATGTATACATTTAAATTCATTCTGAAAAAAAAACAATATCTCTATTTTCCAACTCTGACGCAAGATCAATCATGCTTTGCATATGAAAGGTATCTGCCTACAAGACTTTTAGCTAATTAGATACTTCTACAGTGCGCAGATGACGGAATAAACACTACAATGACTGACTCTGTGATCAGGAGATTTCCTTAATTTCCAACGGCCTCATCTTTTTCGAAAATGGTTTAATCATAGGACGATGTCTTTCGTCCCACCCTGTAAACAGTCTGTTAACTACTTCAAGAAAATAAAGATAACAATAAAGATTACACATAATGACTTAAGTTAGTTCAAACACTTTCAGTGCCTTTCAAGCAACACTTTTCTGTCTTACAGCGAAATAAATAATGCACTACCAAGACTAAATGAATTAACTGAAGCCGTATATAACGTCATTAATTTGAGAATATAGACGAAAAAGTAATAAGCAATTAGATTTAATAATGTGCTGTACATAATTTAGCGCTAATTGATGTTGGAAACATTTTTTTCAAAGAAATGTTTATTTGCTGACCGTCCTTAAAACAACCGGAAAGCTCTTATTAACTGAAACTTGTTTAATATGATCATTAATCTACCAAATATGTCCGTCATATTCAGGGACTTCCTGTTTTGCTTAGTTTTTTTTCTCTGAAAATCATATATTCCAAAATTTTTAATAAATACTATACTTGAACAATAAACAATACGCTGCAATCTAAATTAAGGACAATGCATTTCTAATCGTTGTATAGGATAGTCACGAATTAATTTAAAACTTAAAATTAATGTTTAAAAAATAATGAAAAATATGGCATTCAACACTTATTTAGCAACGCAATACTGGTTAACTTTTCCGTTTCGAAGTAATCAAAACTACGCGTTGTTTATGTAAACATAAAATAACAAGTTTATGTGTATAAATCGTGCTATATATTAGGTTAAAACAATACACAGTTATTTCTTTCTTTCTTTCTTAGAAATAACTAAATAACAGTACCAGTGAAATATAATTTACACCAGATCTTTTAATGTTTGCCTTTTTAGCAGCTGGCAAACACAAAGAAGATGATTGGGTTAATTGAAAAATTTCAACTGTCACAATGATTTCACGCGTTTCGATAGGATTTGAAGTGTTATGGTTACAAATTCATTACAGTCAGTATTATCTAAAATCGATTCAGTCTTTAAGATATATATTTCAATATTCATATTTACTGGTTACTAAAAGTCAATTACCCAAATCAAGTACAAGAAACACTCTTAGTACGGTCTCTACATAAAGGTTTTTAACTTCATACGAGTTTATCTATCATACGAGTGTTTTGTTGCGTTAGTATAGAAAATTTTGGTATAAACAATTGTGCAAGCAGTTTAACAGTTCTTCTTTCTTTAACGTCAAAAGTGTATTTATGTTATTTATTTAGACAAGAATAATATCATGTCATACGTCTGTATTCACAAACACATAAAAATAAAGGCTAATAACGTCTCCAATGATTGAACTGATATCATAAGTTTGTATTTTTGTATAGAAAAAAACTATCATTTGTCCAAGCACTCCAATATCTAAGGCGTACATGACCATGATTAAGAATTAACCATGCAAAAGCAATTTAAGCCATGTAAGTGTAAGTTTTTTCAGAATAGAAAAAAAAATATATAGGAATGAGTTAGTTAGATTTTCCGATGAGTCGACACAAAGAGGTTATATATCGCCAACAAAATATATAAGAAGAGCCCTTAGAAATATGGACAACAGACTACACTTAACTAAGTCTTCCATATGAGGTACGAACACGTGCAATACTCCCGCGATAGCCAGGAACGGCCTAAGTGGTAAGATTGTTTTAAATGGAATTATTCTTTTTGTTTGAAATTTGAAATGATACATAACCATTATAGCTAACTATGTGATGAATTCGGACCATGTACTACTTCCCTTTATATAATCAGAATTCAACTAAATAGAAAAAAATATGTGCTTCTGTTGAGTTCTGATAATATGTTCTGTAAAATAATGTCTTTCTGAAAAGGGCTAAAGAATGTTCCAGTTTATGGAAGAAAGGGACACGATTAATTTCAGGCATAAATGAGAGCTATTCGATAATTACACCTAGAGCTGGACTAAATGAGACAAGTGCCATTCCCACGTTTTATGGCATCCATTATTGGTATTGTTTTTATTTCAATAACTGTCGTTCTTTCCTCTGTCAATGTAAACTGCAAAAAACTTAAATGACTTCATCAGCTTGAATGACCTAAATTATATCAGACCTTGTCCATCCATCTGATATTTGACCTTATAGGAATAACCATTTTTACAAGTTATTGCAGTTACGATTCCGATGTCAGAAATATTTAACTATTACTCTCGCAGTGCCTATTTCAAACAAACACATTTGAATGAATTATGTAACATAGTTAAGAAAGTCTAAAATAGCCGGTATTTTCTTTACAGAGTCATGCTGAGGACTGAGTCTATGTTCAAATGAAATTAAAAATGAAATAAAAATTCAGAAATAGAAACTAACAACGCTTATAGATATTTATACGATTATATCGAAATATGCAAGATATGTAACTAAGGTCAATAAAGGGAATGTACGACTGCCATTCTGAAGGTCCGGAGTTAGAACACAGAAGCAAGAACTGTTTTACATTGCCTATAGTTCCTATTACTAGTGAAACTTTGTTTGCATTATTGAAAGTCTTTTGAACCGAAACAGAATTTGAAAAAAAAAACATTAAAAGAAAAACTCAAATAGATGCTTAAAATCTTTCATACGCAGGTTCTCACAATAAAATAAAATATTTCGTGTAGGTTTTATTTACAAACATTTTATAATATACAGTCATGTAAAACTGGTTTCATTTTCATTTAATTTGTAATATTTTCCAAAAGTTCCGTAAATCAAACTGATTTTGTCTTTGTGCGTTCTCTGTGACAAAGAGAAAGAACTTGAACTCTTCTGCTTGTCCATTCTTTGTATTTTCGGACATTTTCTCCACATGGATTCATCTCTGTTGCTCTTGTTTTCGAAATAATCAAACTTTTTAAGGAAGAATTATTTAATGAGTTTATAAGATACGAAAATGACGGATGAGATGCTATGAAAACCAAAAATGAATGAAAGACCGCAGTAAAACAATATATTACTATAATACCTACTATATACATGTACATGTATAAATGTCATTTATTAACTATAACTGCATTAAATAGAGGGACAATACGATAAAATAATATCATTTTATCTAGCGAGTTAAAGAATGCTTGCTTTCAATTCGTGTATTTCAACAATGTAAGTCAAAATATGTATTCTCTGAATATTTTATGCCTTTATTTCTGCACGATCATGTTTATTTAAAGAGGAGCATGCATTTCTTATGAAACATTAAGACTGAGAAAAAAGTGATGAAAATCGTACTGAAAGCAAACCCAATATAGCCGTATCCTTTTTAGCTAGGCATTTCCTGAATCTGGCAGCACAATATATAACCTAAATCGATTAATAATATGTAAGATTATCATATTTTGCAGACATAATAGTTCATAAATCTTAATTTGAACAAAAACATGATACTGTGGATAAAGATTCTTTTTTAATTGTATTAAACATAAATTTTTTAAACTACTATATTTGGTTAGTCTAACAACGTCACTGTGTCTATATGGCTGCTGTTTTATTATTCAATTTACCGGAATGAATAAAAATTATAATAGATGGTTAAATCTCGTTTTTAAGGTAGTCCGATTTTTACGATGAATTGGTATCCCCCGCCGAATGGTGGCAAAGAAATATATCAAGAAAAGAGTTAAGGATGTTACTGAGAAGCAAATTATTTCATCACATTTACACTTAAAAGAACAGAAATCCTTAAGACATCACACTCAAAACGGGGGTGGGGATTTACAACTTCACATTCATGCTGATAAATATCCATGGCAGGTTTTAAAAAAATTATAAAAGAATGGAGGAAGGAGGCGTGGGGGTGGGGGGCGACCGGGTAATGGTACAAAACTTCACATGTTGATAATAAATATTAATGGACAATAAAAAAATGTTGTTTCTTTTTGGCGTGGGGATCGGGTAGGGGAGGCGGTGCATGATCGGGGTGGTGGGGTGACTGGGTGGAGTAGCGAGGTGAGGGTAGAGTACAACTTTGCATGTTGATAAATATTCATGGAAGGTTTCAGCTCTAAAAAAGAAAAATGTGGAATGGGGGATGGGTGATGAGAAGGGGGCCGGGTTTGATCAGGGCAGCGAAGGTGAACGTGTGTGTGTGTGTATATACAACTTCACCTGTGGATAATAAATGTTCATTGAAAAAAAATAAAGAAGTTTAATGAAATTCTACAAATTGGTTAGTTTGTTATGTACAAATATGTGGATTTTTAAACAACTAAAGGGCAATAACTCTAAAGTAACTCCACAAATCCTGTCGAAATTTAGTTTGCACTTTCACATTATAGTTATCTAAATTTGATTTAAATTTCATAGTTCAAGGTCAAATATGTCACAAGTTATGAAGCAGAAATTGACATTACCATAGTATCCTAAACAGTTAACACTAGAAACTACTAAGGGCAATAACTCTGGTGCTATCCGGACAATCTGGCTGAAACTTGACAAGCCGCATTTCCCTATAGTGGTAATGAAGTTTCATTTAAAAAAATTCTAAACCACTTTTTAGATATGGCTACGGGCGGACGGACTGACGACGCCAAAACTATATCCCTCCACCTTCGGCGAGAGATAACAATATGCAATAGGAAAAATAAACACAAATTAACGGTAGATTGTAATCTGAACGCGAACACTTTTTGTATATGTGTTATTTAGTAATATAAGTTAACAATAGCTTCGCACTAAGCCCTAGAGGTACGAGCCTACATAATTTGAGAACGTTTTCAATGGACTGGTTGTTAATAACAATGGACGCGATCAATTAACTTGTCATTCAATCAAAATAATGATAGTTGATTTGTTTACTTTAATTTATGTAATGCCCTTGGACATGAAACATAATTAGCTTTAAGTTAATACAAAGTTAAACTATTGAAAATAAAGAACATTGCTCTACAGACGCGTAGATGTTTGTCGGCTAATTGATTTTCTCGTAATGCTGTATAAAAGTACAAATTTTAGTGTTTTTCAAATGCATAATATATAACATAAGCAAATATTACCACTCAATAACAAACAGTAACTTAAATGTTAGTTTAATCATAATATTTACCGTCAGCTTTATGAAGTGTTGGATAAAAACGTCAAGTAAAAGAATACTGTTTCCCCTTCTTGGCGCCATGAACTAAGGTCAGGGTATTTCTCTTTATTTAATTCAAAGAGGACATGTTGATCAAATATACGAATATTGTAATATTATCTATATAGTTTTGTGTGTTTCTTCGTTTTTGTTTCAACACAAAAATCCTGAAACAATTTAAGATAGTGTTTGTAATTTTATTTTGTGCACGGCTAATTCATTTAATAAACGAAATTGAGATATATTATAGCCAATTATTCAACCCAAATCGGCCTTTAAAGACACAATTAAACTGTGTTAAGGTAAATTTTAGAAAATCATTTATTTATTTATTTTGTTGGTATTAACGTCGCACCGACACAATTACATGGCGACATTCCAGCTTTGATGGTGGAGGAAGATTTGCTCGACCAGTAAATTTAACAGTGTTTTATTACACGTTTATGACCTGTCACATATTTATTTAAATCTAGAATGTTTGCTTATTGGAGTGGTTTTACCCATGCCAGAAGATATTTTCTAGCATCCAAACCCATGCCGGACAAATCACGCGCTGTTGACGTCATATAGCTCAGCTCTTCTTTCGGTGCTACTGATATCTGAAATACTTTATTTCTCCCGTGGAACACCTATATTTACTTTTGAGACTGATGACTATATTTCGAGCTATTTGTTCTAAGGTTAAAGTATTAAAAATCTTTTTCAAGCGATTATATTAACGTCAGATAAACAAAGCGTAACGTAATAAAATAATTACACAAATGCAAATACTAA
Organism: Mercenaria mercenaria; assembly: GCF_021730395.1. Taxonomy (NCBI): domain Eukaryota; kingdom Metazoa; phylum Mollusca; class Bivalvia; order Venerida; family Veneridae; genus Mercenaria; species Mercenaria mercenaria. Next base: position 44,920,968 of record NC_069378.1, read on the forward strand.
CTAGAGATGCTTTTGAGAAAAGCGCATGTCTCCCACAACTGCCCCTATGAAAAATGTCTAGTTTCTGTAGATGGTTTAGATGAGTGGATCCAATTGGATGGCCTGGATGAGTTGATCTAATCAGTAATTCAAGGGCCATACATCAAAAGTGCCAGAGCGGATTTGGCTAGTTATCGAGCTTGGCTAAGGTCTTATGGCCAAACACATTTTGTTCAAATTTGGTGAAGATCGGATGAGAAATGTTCGACTTAGAGAGGGGACAAGAGTAAAAAGGTGGATTTTCGGTAATTCAAGGGCCGTAACTCAAAAATGCCTAAATCCGATTTGGCGAGTTATCGAACTTGGCAGAGGTCTTATGGTCAAACACATTTTGTTCAAGTTTGGTGAAGATCGGATGAGAAATGATCGACTTAGAGTGCGGACAAGAGTAAAAGGCCAATTTTTCGGGTAATTCAAGGGTCGTAACTCAAAAGGCCAAGATCGAACTTGGCCGAGGTCTTATGGTCAAACACATTTTGTATAAGTTTGGTGAAGATCTGATGAGAAATGTTTGACTTAGAGTGCGGACAATTGTAAAAAGGCCGATTTTTGGTAATTCAAGGGCCATTACTCCAATACGCCTAGACCGATTTGGCTAGTTATCAAACTTGGTCGAGGTCTTAAGGTCAAACACATTCTGTTTAAGTTTGGTGAAAATCGGATGAGAAATGTTCGACTTAGAGTGCGGACAAGCTTTGTGACAGACAGACACACAGACAGACACACAGAAAGACTGGAGTAAATCAATATGTCTCCCACACCACTGTGTGGTTGGAGACATAACAAAAATGTTAAGAAAGTCATTATCTAACAGGGAAGTGCAGGTCAAAGAACCAGGCGTAAGTTTATGCTTGAAGGTCAAGGCAAATAGATAATAAATTGTTATAATGACAAAAAAATACATTAATGTATTTAGCAACACTTAATTTTGCTTAAATCCATACAGCTCAAAAAGAAAGAAAAAACTTCTTGCAACACACTGAGAAAATAACAGAATCGGTAGTATCAAATCTCTTTCAACGCAAGTTCGTACATTACAGTGAAATCTACCACTTGCACCTAAATTTGTCTCAAGGAAACCGTTACACACGTACGCATTTTCAGTGTTTGACGCTTGTTAAAAGAAAACATATAAACTATCGGATGACAAAATGTATCTTTATACGCTTCATTTATAGAATGCAAAATGGTCAGCATTAGTTGATGAAGAACACCATCCAAATTTATCACATGTCTCGGAGTAAGATAGTTTTCTACAAATGGGATTCGACTATACAGAGCCAAAAACTGTTTATAACTGGAAGATCAGCTATGTACATACACATGACAAAATCTGCATTAAATGTACAAACACATAAGGACCTCAGATCTTAAAACACTGCACTGAAATATCATAATGTAATGATGAAAATGTTATTGGTGCGTATAATGTTACTAATTGCAAGGTTATATGCATGACTGAATCTATGAAAGCAAAAACATGTGGCGGGATACCCTTAAATGTCGTATGCAATAACAGACAGGATTTTGGTCAGCTTCGTGATGAAATACAGAGCATTAATAAATGAATACAAACGGATTGTGATGTAAAAAGATAAAAAAGGAATTGTAACGCTTACTAATTCATTAATAATTCCTTCTAGTAACCACAACTAGTAGTGACGGTCTCAATTTTGTATTTATTTTGTAAAACGACTTAAAAGAAAATGTGAATATGATCAATGACTTAGATCTAGAGCTATATCATATAAGCATATTTTTTGTTACAATTTGCGTTCTTAATTACTGACTGAAAACTTTAAGCTGTGAAACTATTTAATCTTTATATCCAGAAGTGTTCAAAAGTAACAAAACTTAACTTAGTTATTTGTCTAAATAAAATATGAAAACTCTAAAATATTGGGTAGAAATAATACTGGTTATGAATATCACATGTGAATGGGCAATTACAGGATTACTGAGACAAACAAATCAGTCACGTAATAACAAAAGATAATAGGTAAGAGTAGATTTCTCGGAAGCACAGAGCACCAAAATCACAGCCCTGGAGCCACGCATTTGCAAAGTAGGCCTACAACAAAAAGAAGCTGTAATGGAAAATATACAGGTTGCTTAAAGCATCTAAAAGGTACATATAAATTTATGCCAAATATAGATTGAAAGGGGGGGGGGTGGTAAAGGGGTAAAAAGGGGGTGGGGGGGGGGGGGGAATTTGAAGGGGAAAGCAGAACAAGGACGAACACACAAAGGGAACGCCACGTTCCTTAATATCAGTCACACCACAGCGTAAACCAGAATAGCGCAGACACACATGTACCAAAAATAAACACACAACAACACCCAACTAAATAACATAGAGAAACGAAGACAAGTAAGATACAAGAAAACAGTAGGACACCGTTTTAGACTCACAAGAATACAAACTCACCCACACAAGTTGGAAAAAAACAATCTTGTACCGTCTTAGGATTCCGGCAGCCAAAACAAAAGGGAGCCACGAAAACTTACTCAAAATAAAGGGGGAGGGGATTCAAAAAGTAGCGTAAATGCACGGGAAAAGATGGGAACAACAGGGGGAGTAAGGAGGAGGATAAAACATTTACAACAAACAAGAAAACATACGCAACAGACAATTCAAGACTGACAAAAAAAAAACAGTTGAAAATAGGGGCACCGCCTTGGAACGGTCAGTAAACTATATAAAGGAAACTGGGGGTTTAAACGCGTTTAGGGCATGCCAACCTCGCACTTACTCTATTTTCAACAGGTTAGACATCACAATATGAATAAATCCCCGCTGAGAAAGGCTCTAACATTAGTGCAAAAGTAATAGTATTCCGGGTGACTGTGTAAGTCCAAGGTTTAAAAGTGTTTTAGGTTCGTATTGTATTTTGCTAACAGTTCCGATGATCTGTAGTAAAATTTACCGAAAGCTTTCCGTAGCTTATGATTACGGTAACTCTGTTGTAACCATTCCTTGAAGATATGAAGATTTCTGTCATTAAAATCATCTATCTTTGAGTAAGCTCTTGCAAAACGAATAAATAGTGAACTATAGACACCGTATGGTGTTGCTCGAGGGACATTTCCAGCAACATGGGGGAAGTTGACAATAACAAATTAAAATCTTCCCTTTTGTCACATATTTTCGTTTCTAGATTATTATACACAATTGGTAAATTTAAATCCAAAAATGACGCTTCTAAATCTGAAGTATTAGCCTTGTTAAGCTGTAACTCTTTTAGGTAAAAATATTTCACCATTTCTGAAAAAATATTGGTTGTCCATATTTAAAATATCATCAAGATACCTTGAGATTCCACTAAAAGCTTCAATAATTTCAAATTGTGTCTCAGTAGATAAACTAAGCATGGAATCTCGTTCATAACAGTATAAGAATAAATCAGCAATGAGTAGGGCGCAGTTGGTTCCCATCGGGATACCAATTACTTTTCTGTAAGTTTTATTGCCAAATTTGATAATATGTTATTTAGTAGAACACCTTAGAGCTTCACAAACCTGGTCATAACTCCATAGGTTGTATCTCTTAAATGCACGTTTAGAAAAGAATGCTCTAGTTTCATTGCAAGCCAGATAATTTACGCTTTCTCTTGCAAATGTTTTCTCAACTAAAGCTACTAGTTTGTCTTTAATAATATTATGTGGTAAATTAGTATAAAGAGTAGAAAAATCTTAAGTACTTATATTCGAACACTTGAAGTGTTTGTTTTTTAGCTTTCTGATAACATCTCCAGAGTTCTTGATGGACCAAAACTGATTACCACCCGAATTCTCATATACCTTGGAGCAGTACTTTTGTACGTGGTCTTTGATTGCAGTAAGACAAGAAGTCAAAAGTAGAGAAATGTTTTTTGTACTGCATAAGATTGAATTTACAATGAATCGAGCTTTATATGGAGTTTTGTGAAGTTTAGGGATCCAATAAAGAGCAGGGAGCTTAATCTGACTGTCGTCATGTGCGACATTAAAATTATACATATTGATTAACATGACTTTTTGCAATAGTTTTCTCATCTAGTTGTGACAACTGGTAAGTTTATGTCTGTTTCAGTTCATTTTGGAATATTTCTGTGTAGTAAATGCGTCATATAATAATATTATTATTAGAGGCTTTGTCTGCAGGAGTGAAAACAAAATTCGTGTGTACCTTGGATAAAGCTGTCTTTAAACTTCGAAGTTAAAACTTGGGTTAAGGAGGTAATAAGAAAGCGTTTGATTCATAAGATTTAACTGGAGTTTTAATGGTTTTAGATATATATTTTTTTCATTCAGTGAGAGCGTTCTGATCTGCATTTTCTTTCCGACACAATTTTTTAATATAGTCATCAATAGACTTAGTTATTTCAGAGAGACATTTTTCAAAGTTTATAGACGAGGGAATTCTATATTTTGGACCTTTGGAGAAAATATTTCTGATTATATTATAATTACCCGTTATGATATGGCCAGCTGGTTGGTAACAGTATTTAGATTCTTTACAGTTACAACTATCTGAAACATAAATTTCTATGTCTAAATACGGGACAATTTGATTGAAATTAAAAATAATGTTTCTTACTGGTTTATTACATTTGTAGCAGATAATAGGTGTTTCTGAATTCTTGAAATATCTAGGAATAGATTGGTCTCTTAAAATACTAGGTAAATCAATAAACTCGATTCCTTTATTTATGAAAGATAATTGTAGAAAGTTTCGTTTTTGATCGGATTCAGAATCAAAATGAGGTCTAAAAAAATGTTGTGTATAAATTTGTATCAATGAAAGAGTGTCGTAAAAAGGATGTGTACGCATATAAATATTATCAGCTTCTTGATCAACTTGCCTCAACAAAGAAACAGGTAAAGAGGTTAAACACGATAACATAGCATGCCTACCAGAGCGTTTTAGTATCATATGGCAATCAGCAACAGTCATTCGTTTGCGAAGTTTACGTTTGACAATCCCATTTCGTCGAACACCATGAGAACGAGTATTGCGTCTTTTTTGGGGAAACGAAAATACAAGTTACGAGATAGAAATGTCCAGACACTTACATCCTAGGAGCTATAAGATAAAATGCTTATGAAAATGTTTCATGCAACAGAAGTCAGCAGGAGCAGCTACAAAATAGGAGTACTTAAAATTTAACAAAAAGAGAAAAAAATGACCACTTGCGACGTTATGCAATTGAAATATAAACGTATGAATGTAGCTACCTTCCAGTCCGATGCAATACTCTATATTACTTTTACGTAAAATATTTCTTTGTTGTTTAAAATCAGTGACAAAGATGAATAAAAGATCACAAGAAGTGTACACAAAATTTCAGTAATTCACACACAAAAGCCCAAAATCATACACAAAATCCAAGGAAATTCGTACAACATCACAATATGTTGAACGCAAGAATCGCAATTAGGCGTACGTCTTCTACCAAAACTGGGGTTTTCTCAAACATGTACGACAAGAAGTGTAAATTCCAAACAAAAACATGATTTATGAAGGAAAGCCAAGAAAATGCGATCCCTTAAATATTTAGTTATCAAAATACAGACATTGAAAAGGCAAATACAAAAGCAAAATCAAAAATATTAAAAACTTAGATTGACTAGAAAAGGTATTTACAATAATGTCTTTGTCTGAATACTACTCAAAATAAATGTCTCTAACAGGAATGTGTAACTCTACATATTTCTTCTCAACTGACAATATTTACATTCCCGTTATTCTCTTCCGTTGAAAATGTTGACGTTCATTTCGTATGAACAGCAAAAGTAAATGTGTGAAAGTTACGTCAACGCTGCTTAGTGATAAACGACCGCTGTGTTGACGACGTCCGCGTATAGTCAAGGGAGAACGTTCCTTAGATGACGTCGCAGTTGTTCTGTCTGGTGAACAGAACGGCCGGCAAGCTGATTTTAATGTTAAATGCCACAAACTATGTGCAGTTTATAACATTATCTTGTTTACAAATGGAAAGGAAATATAATGTAAACTTAATATAAGAAATGAAACTATTTTTTCGGTGCTCATGCGAAATGAACGACAAAATACGATAAGCGATTCCTTTTCAATAAGCCGATCGTATTCTTTCATTCTTTTCGAATGAACACCGAACAAAATCATTTCATTTCTTAAGTAGCATAAGTATACGGTCTTCCCTTCTACGAAATTTCAAACTCTAACTGTTCGTATGGCCACAAAGCGTCTGAAGGTATAAGAGATTGTACTCAAGCTCATCTTTTCAATACATTCTATGTGTAATTATGTAAACAGGACAGCCTAAAGCGTACTAGTGGCTTGAACACCTCTTGTGCGTAATGCTACTTTACAAACTGGATCCAAAACATATATAATTAACTTGAAGATTGCTGAGCATGAGTTACTCGATCTGCTGGCAGAGGTGTCATTGTCTGGTTCTGTGGTTTACTATGAAATATGTGATACTGCAAACAACCAAATATATAGGAAGAAACCCAGCGTTTCCACCTGATATCACGAAACCAACTGATCTTACAGAGTCTTCTTTCAAGTGCCTGCCTTGGTGCATAACATCCTTAAGGAAATGTTGAATCAACAGGGTAGCTATGTAACTTTTACCAGATACAATCGCAGGATTCTTTGCTTTCATATGCGTTCTGCATGACAAAGCCCTTTGAAAGTAATGTGTAGTTTGGGGAACATCAGCCAGGAATTATCGGCTATCATTTCTGCTGCCACACCACGTTATTCAGTATCCGCTGGAAGATTTATTTCAACAAAGACATCTGTAAGGGGTAGGATGAACGCAATCAATTCGATTTAAGGTCTAAAATTCTCTACTGCGATTACATATATACCCAAGTGCAATTCTACCGTAGAGGAAGAACGCTAGTTTGTCAATTTTCTGTTCCAGACGTCTGCTATCTCCACTGATAGAACACTGAAAACAGCGCACAGTCTTAAGACGCAGGATAATGTGTCATCGAATTGGCGCCATCTTCGCTTTGCCCAAAACCAAACCTGACTGGAACTGATAAACTCAAGACCAAATATATAAGCGACAGAAGCAACAGGTTTTGCACGAGCATCCGACAACACAAAGACTTTGTTGTGCTCTGAGAAAATGAGTATATCATTGAAACAGGAGCAAGAAATGAATGCCTGTTGGAAATACTACAATGACTTTATCAAGTCTTTCCACTTCGATAGAACTTTTTCTGGTATTGGTTCATCCCAGCTACACATTTTTGTGGCCATGTCTTTAAATGAAGATTCACCTACAGTTATGACAGGTGCCACGACTCCAAAGGGATTAGAGAAACGTTTTACAACAGAAAGAACTCCGCGTCTAGTAAATGCTTTCCAAAATTCCGGATCGAGAAGTAGAAGCTGTCTGGCGTCAGATCTTAAGAGAGGCCTAACATGATCAAATCGTCCAAGATCTTTAGCTAGATCATCTGGCCAAAAGGCCTTGATAACTTCTTCACTATTTGACACAATCTTGTGCAGTCTCATACGACATTTTTGCTGTCTAGCGGACTGCTTTCCTTTCAAGAATTTGACGGCTTTAGCTGTTGTGGGCTAAGAGGTAAGCCCGTCTTCGACATAAAAGAACAGCGGATACAAAGGACTCGATGTCTTCCAATCAATTGCACTAATTTGTGCAATTGTGTGGAACCACACATTGGCAACAGACGCTGAGGGATGTTCTCAAATATATGAATTCGCAAACGATACTGCATTATTGCTTTTAAGGGGTCATTGTCAGTGTACCAAAAGAAATAAACTTGCGTCCTTCTCATCATCAAGAAAACTTCAAAACATCTGCTGTTTGTCAGCCGAGATAGCGACCCACTCTCTCATCTCAGACGCAAGATTATCACAAGCAAATTAACTGTTTGTCAAGTCAGGACAATGGAGCAGCATATTGTCCAAAGAGATATCTTAAATCTTTGCTGATGCGTCAAACACGCCCCAGATTTGATCAGCAATTTTTTGGATGGAATACTCCAGAAAAAGACAAAATCCAGGACTTAACACTCTGTCACAGGAGAGGCAACTTCGTCATGACATGTGAGATGATCTGGTAAAAAATACCACACAATTAACTCGTTACTTGAGATCCTTTTGCAATGTATTCTGGAGTAGAAGCGCTATCCTCAGAGCGTTACTGCAATTGTTTAGGAGTCTTGGTCTAGAACACCCGAAAGGAAAGGGGGCTACCATGTCACCAGAGGGATCCTTCATAATCTTTTCCTTCATTACTTTAAGATACTCATCAACCGAAATATTTTCTTCGCCGCCATACTTTGTTTTTAATAATAAATCTGGACAGTTAGAGTTAGACTGAAAGTTGTCTTTCATTGTAAAATTGTAACCTCTAGATCCTAACATTATATACTTCTATGAGATACATCTGTTTTGGCTGGTTCGTGTACGAGATAATCCTGATTTTGTATAACCTTCCAGTATACGAATCACTATAGCTTATGTACAATCAATCTAGATTATTTATTTGTTTGTTTAAGGCGAATTGTAAATCGTCAATATTTTATAAGAACTCACGAATTTGTCACATTTCTTGACAGGACTTGCACCAGTCGCACTGCATTGTTGGATTATTCACCTCAGTTTCTAAGCAATATAAGATGTCGTTGTCATTCTGGAAAATGTAGTGTTACATGTAGCATCCGCCCCCTCATATATACATGTATGATATTGCTATATATCATTTTTTTTTTAAAGTTGACATTTTGAAGAATTATCCATGCAAAATTAATCTTGTGATCAAATCGGTCACTTAACGTGTAATTTTGGTTGATTTACCATGTAACCCGTTTTGATCACTTATTGTGTCAATTTGTATTGTTTACAATAAAATGGCCCGACTTATGACAATTTAGGGCCTTTTAATTATGCACATTAAGCTTAACTGCACATTTTGCTGTTATGGAGAACTTTTTCAAGCTTTATCTTGAAATCAAATACAATAGATTTAGCATGAATCGCATTGATGTTAACACATATTTACATCAAGCTAAAGTATTGTTACATTCATTTAGAGGATTAAAAATATTCGAAATAACCGTTTCAAGTGATTCCGTAAATTAAAGACGCCTTTTAAGAAACAAAATGCTATTAAAGACACATGCACTCATCTTTACCGAAGTTATGGGAAGCCTCAACGTTCTTAATGCTAGATATTCGATCTTCCCTCTACTGAACTGTGAATTATTCAGGCGTTCTTAAATATATTGAAGTAGTGAGCGTAGTCTTAAATCCAAATATTGACATTTGTAAAGAAATGGGAAGTCAACTTCAATTATTTCTTTTGCAATTCCTCGCAGTAATACTGGCAAAACATTATACATGGCACTACGCAAATCAGGTGACAATGTTTAGGGAAGGTAAAAAATGACAAGAAACTGCCGATTTGCCGTATATTTACGTGTTCTTGGCGGACATACAGGTGAATTTGTGATGACGAAAAGACGTTTAATACCTATCTTTTGTTGTTACGACACAAAATGACGACACCCGATTACTATGTTTTCTTTATTATGGGTCTTCATGTCTTCGGGTGAAGACAAGAAAGCATAAAAAGACCAAAATAATCTACCATATTAATGCCGTAATCTTTAAGAAATATTGAAAACTGATAAAGATTTCTTGCAATCGATCTGCGATTCCATTGCTTAAATTTTAAATGGAGCTTGTCACAACTCCAATTAATATTATTATCTCTGTTTGACTCGTATTTTAAGTCTAAACAATGCATCAAGTATTTATCTGTTAAGATTTAAAATTCTCTTGACATATTCAAAAATATCACAGGAGGACCATGAAAGCCCTGTATGACTCACCTGACCTGGTTCGTAACCTCTGATAACCTGTTATGCAATTTTGCTAAGATTTCAATGAATCTTAAACAAACATATTATGACCGTTTTTTTTTTGTAAAAAATGTAGAGTATTTACCAAGATTTATAATTATTTGACATTGTAACCTAGGATTTGATGTTTGCCGACTGGGATTTGCTAAAATTTATAAAAACAAACACTCTGACAAAAGGTCATGTATATATGAAATGTCTTGACCTGTTTAACTGTTTATACTAAAGAATCTCAATGTTTACAATTTAATCTGTGAATTGAATTAACATTGTGTGTATTTAAAATTCGTATTGAATAATTTAAATATTGTTTATTCTAACACGATACGATTCATTTTCCTTTTAAACAAAGAAGGCAGAAAACAGTGAATTATTATACAACAAATCACTGTTATGACATCACAATTATTACGTCATGGCGTCAAACGGCATAGCGGCGCGCTGGGAGAGAAACCGACTGATAATGGGCAAATATTTAATGAATGTCGTCAAGGATGTACTTAAAAATCCTTGGTAACGTGTTAGAATCGAAATAATATATCTCATTTAGTGATTTGCTCTTGAATAAATCATTGTCGTTCAGATGCGTATTATTATATCACTCGGGCTGCGCCCTCGTGATATAATTCCTTCGCATCTGAACTCCAAACAATGATTTATTCAACGACAAATCACTGGATGAGATATATTATTTCTTAAATATATGAAAATAATGTTCATTGGCTACATGTTATATACATTACGACATTACCTAATTGTGAACTGAAAAAATGTTTTAGGGTTTACGGTCAAATCAATAAATGCTTAGTTTAAGATAAAAGTGCATTTCCCCAATAGATGTTACTGATGAACTACATTCATTATGCTTCATGATGGTAAACGAATAGAGGTTTAAACTGATTTCTGCAGCTCTCCATGGTATGTATTTCGTTATGTTTTAGTTAAGCTGTCTTTTCTGTTGGGTAATGTGACACATTTTAGGACATATGCCAATCTTTCATTTTGTTTCAGTTTCAAGATGTATTTGTGTTTGTGGGTGAGATGAGGGCTGTTGAATTTTCCATTATATCTTGTGTCGTATTCAGGCAAACCGAGTCTGCTTTAAAATTTATTTTGCTTAGTTTCGATCTATGCTTCCAAATGTTCTTCGGTGGAGTACAGAATAGGTTGCTACGTAATTTAAAGGACTTAACATTCAACATTGTTTATTAAATATGCAAACCTATTTTTTTCTTTTTTGAAAACGTCAGATAACCAATGGATAGTGTAAATTTGTCAGAAAAAGAAAACATACACACGAGTATTTGTCCAGGATTTTATCTAAAAGTTACGCTATTAAAAAAAAGAGTTCTAATTATTTTGCACCATCCTTGTAGTGATTTATAGATGAAAGATAAACGTTTATCCTTCCGATTTTGGAAACAATTATACTTCATATAAACGCATGCAAAATGAATAAAACCATTATGAAAGCTTAAATATTTTATGGACAAATGATAGTTGAATTCAAATTTCCACAAAAACGCGTATACCTGTTGACTAAGGTAGAGCAGAGCAAATAAATGGTATATACAAAAAAATCATCACGTTTAATTTTAGTCTGCAAACCAAGTCGTTTATACTATGGAAGCAAATAACGGATTCAAGACACTGCATAATGAGACACATTTGCCCCAAATTGACAATTTGTTGATCTCTTTAAATTAGGTCTATCGCAACACGTTTTTGTTAATATTTTTTATATAACTTAATGAGAACCTTGTGGCATATGCGATAGTTTTGACACACGATACCGGTTTTGTTTCTCTTTAAGTGTCAAAAATTTCTAAATTTACCGCAAGGTGCTCAGTGCCAATTGACCATTCAGCCCACCCACTTAGCTCAATAGGGAGAGGGCAGATCTACGGATCGCGGGGTCGCGAGTTCGATCGCTGGGCTAGGCGTATGTTCTCCGTGACGATTTGATAAAAGCCATTGCGTCCGAAATTATTTGTCCTCCACCTTTTATTAATGTGGAGAAGTTGGCAGTTAATTGTAGAGAACAGGTTTAAATTGGTACAGAATCAAGGAACATTGGTTAGGTTAAATGCCCGCCGTTACATAACTGAAATACTGTTGGAAATCGGCGTTAAACCCAAAACAACCAACCAATCGATCTTCTGTGAAATTAAACGATAATGCCTAGCCAAATATTTTTTATTGTTTTTTGGTAGATAACAAAAAGGCTTCAAGCGTATTCATCAACCTGCTATGAATTGTCATAAAATCAACGAGATTGATGATTTAGATTTACCGTTTAAAAGAATATGAATATATCTCCTGACGCAAAACACTTTATATATATTACCGGTCCATAATCAACACATATTTGATGTGTAAATACTTGGTGTAAATTAATTTCTTGTGTCATATTGTCACTTGAATAGGTTATTGGTCAAATGAGAAAAAAAAAGACTATTAACCAGGAAGCCATTCAATCAGTGAAAATATATTCATAATGTTTTACTCAATTAGTAAAAGAAAGCCAAAAGATAAACATTGCCTTGTAGAGAAAAAAGTAGTATCTTTCACAGTAAATAGTGTTCAGCTATTCTGAATTATCGTAGGTAGGTCAGTTTTTAGCTCACTTGAATCGAAGTATGGGTGAGTGGTCCGGCTTCCATATTTTCACATAAACATCTTCTCCTCTGAAACAAACTTCTGGTCAGAATAACACCACATTTGGGCTTTAGTATCCTAATGTGGTCCTCTATCAAGTTTGTTCAAATGAGGCACTTGGCCCCTTTTAGCGGCCGCTAGAGCTAAAAATAGAAAAACAACAACATTTAAACGACTTCTTTTCATGACTCGCTAGATAGATCTTCAACAAACTTGGTCTGTAGCATCATTATAGGCTCTTCTTCCAAATTTGTTCACTTTAGCTAAACATATATAAATACCTTTAACCACTTTCTTATCATAAGCCGTTTGATGGATCTTCACCAAACTTGGTCTGTAGCATCGTTTTATGGTCCGTTTTCACTTTAATTCACATGGGCTCACTTGGCTCCTTTTAAGGGCCGATAGAGCTCAAAATAGAAATATCTTTAAAAGTCTTCTTCTCATGGACCGCATGGTGGATCTGTATTAAATTTTGTCCTTAGCATAAATATCTGGTATTCTTCCAAATGTGTTCAAATGCTGGCACTTGGACCTTTTTAGGGGTCGCTAGAGCTGAAAATTGGAAAACAACTAGCAAAAAAAATGTAATGCTGATTGAATAAGGAAGAAAGCTGCTAAACAGTATACTGTTCTACTGAGTAAGAATTAATTATCTTGAATTAACATAAATTACATACATTGTACTTCTAAACGAAAAGCGTCTTTTCTGAAACCTTGTTTTCTGGGCTTAGATAGTTGGCATGTAGTATCATATAGTGGCTCTTAACCATGTTTTGTTTCACATTATGTCTCTGAGGTCAAAACTGGCCCACCCTGGACTTCACTGGTTTTACATAGAATTATATAGGAAAGCTTTTAGTTCAAATTTACTTTTTCGGCGACGCCGTCTAAATTCGTTTTCGTTATCTATGCCACGTGACTTCAGTTTGCAAATCAAACTACTTGATAACGCATTATAGATAATTTATCAAAATGGAAGATCTATGCAACACTCTGCCTGATTGGACGAGAGTGTCAATTTTTTTCACTCTGTTGATTGTGCTACGCTGAGTGAAATGTAGACAAAGCGTTTATCCTAAACGACGCTGTTCAGTTTTAAAGCTATCTTTGGCTCAGTATATTTAGCAAGAATATTGATATATCTCAAAATGATAAGTAAGTTTAATAAATATGATAAAAACCTGTTCAAATACCAACATATATCAAATTAAAGAACGAGCTGAATACGGTCTGCTTATCGCATGAATAAGGGTGTGATAAGAATCTTTTATGTAGAGAAGTGCTTTTTAAATGATTTTCCTTGATACAATTGTCGTCTGTATATAAAAAGGTTTCTTGCTTTTGTGACTTATTCAGATTGCATATTAAAATGAGTACTTGTTTGCTTTGATATATTTGTTATAAATTATTTAACTGATTTATTATATATGAATATTTTTCTTTAGTATGGTATGCAAATATTGAACTCAGTTGAAATCTGTTTTATTATATATATGCTATATAATGACTGAATCTCATTACAGTGAAATGAAGGTACGCTGCATACAGTTTCTCTATGTGATATGACTACGGTCAAACTTTGCGAATGAAACAGAAATATTGAAATAATAACAATTGTATGTTTTGCTTGACCTTCACTTTTTTATAGGTGTGACGTCATTGTCCAAGGATTCATGAATAGCGAATATGCATTTGTTAAAGCGAGATCAGTTGGCCTATTTTAGAAATAAATAAAAATAATAAATAAAAAAATCCTTTAATTGATTTTTTCTCATGTATTGTAATCAAACTTGATTTGTAGCATCTTTATTAGGCCCGCAGCCAACTTTGTTCAGCTGGGACATTTAACCCATTTTAGGGGCTGCTAGAGCTAAAACTAGAAATGTCTTTATACAGTGTCTCATGAACACTTGGAAGATCTTTGCTCATACTGGTCTGTAGCATCTTATAAGGCTCTCTTCCAAATTTATTTAGAACTGGGCTAAGGACACTATAGCTAAAAGTAGATATACCTTTAACCTTGCTTTAACCATAAATTGTATGGATTTTATCAAACTTGTTGTAACAATCGTAAGGTCCGTCTTATTTTTAATAATGGGATTGGGACCATTTTAGGCCTAAAAAATAGTAAACACTTTAATGCCTCTTCTCATGGAACCGCTCATGATGTTTATCAAATTATGCTGTAATTATCGGTCTCAAATGGATAAACGAACTAGACATTTGCTAACCCTAAAGAAAACCTTAGCAAAAATTAATTAAAGAGAACCATGTAAAATTGTTAAAGTCGGTGTTTTAGTAATTTGCAATATTAAAATGTTTAATGAAAGTTGAATGTCGGTTGATAAATATCATAAACTTACTTTCCTTTTACAATTTCGCAACCGACCATTCATTTTTAATAGAATATTTCTTGTTAATATTTATATCTTTTTTTTTAATATTTTAAGGTCCGCCTATGGTGAGCGACTTCTGCCCATTTGGGTCGCTTGTTTTTCTAAAAATCATACATGCGTTTTCATATTAGGAACGTTTTAAGGGAAAAATGTAAGATAATCTATAAGAATCAGAGATTTTAAAAGCTCTTGCCTCCAGATCATACGACAACAACAAAAAGAATAGGTATCAGGAAGTTAATGCTATTATTCTAAAGAAAGCTTTAAAACTGAATTACTGACAGATTATATGTTATGTTGTTATGGAAACTTACTAATTTTTACTAATTTTTACATTGAAAAGCGTTCGTAACTCTTATATATATATATATATTCAATGTAATATTGAAACATATTTCACCTCTCACAAACGTGCCCTCACTGACACCATCTGCAGTATCTACACTACCATTAATACCCTAAACATTACATCTAGGAATAGTGCTCAGAACCTTGAAAAATATGTTTATTCTCTAAAATATTTTAAAAAATTGAGAGAATATATACATTCAAGACATTCCATTCCAGAAAATACTATTAGACATACCAGACTAGGGAGAATTCAGTTAATTATACCAATGTAAGCAATTTATAATTGAAGTAGTGGTGGAATGACATCCTGAACAATGGTTTAATAATTAATGTTTCAATTACACTTCTGCGTTTTTTCTTTATGTCTATTTTACAAGTGTTTCTAACTTTCAAATATTGACTAGTTACCAACTGCAAGCCAGCCAGCTTAGATCATTATGAATAAGTAAAGCACAGACATATGGACCGATGGGCCGCCAGTTTGATCCCTAAAAAGTTGTTATTATTTGTGATCAATTGATAAATACTTTGTGTGGCATTCATCCGTAATTGCTCCTTTAAAGGTAAAAGTTGACAATTCCTCCTTGAATTTAGGAACACTGCATGGTAAAGCTGACAAACATTACAAAACTGAAAACGTCTAAAATTTTGAAGAATGGCATTTAAACCATTTTTCAAAAAAAATATATATATATAACTTATAACTTCCCGCCATAGTGGCATGTTCACATGTGGCCGCTCCCACCAGTTCCTCAAGCTTCTGTCCTCCTGGCAGCTTTTAGCTTCTTCACTTGAGATACTACACAAATTCATTTTTTCTTACAATTTGTTTCATCTCTTTTGTCTATTGTTGATTCTGCGTTTACTCTAAAAACATAATTGTGCAATGTGTTAAACATAAAACAGATAAATTGATTCATGTTGGAGACATAGAGATTATGACATTTTATTGGTGATTTCCATAATCAAAATCTAAGACAACTATATCAAGATCAACCAGTAAAATTTAATTTAGGATATCAGATATTACATTCAGACAAAATTATAATAAAACTATACTTCCATCATAATATGATTAAGAGCAACTTAAGAGGATAGAGCTATTTGTTTGTTTTGAGTGAATATGGAATATAACTCACTGAGAAGTGAGAAAATTTCAAATATTTTCACGAGCGCTGGTTGCACGAGTGAAAATGTGAACATTCTCTCTCTTTGAGGTGAGATAAATTCCATATTCATGAAAAACAAACAAATTTTCTTTTTTATTTAATGCATAATTATGTCGAGATATGCATTTTGCATCAACTTTTAATCTCAGCGCGGGAAACAGACGCACGTAAACGAACATGTCGTCGGACGTGTTGTGACGTTAGAAAGACGCACACGACATAATGTTTTATTTTATTTCATTTCTTGCTGCATAACGGTATAAAATTTCCATTAAGTAAAATAATTTAAACCTAGAAATATACTATAAAGAACAAAGTGCGACTACAATTTCATCCTATTTTAAGTAAATAATTTAACAATGGTCAAGTAGATCGGCAAAGCAGTGAGTGATATGCAGTGATATGGCTTATATCTCATTGATTAAACACAGTATTTCATCAGTTAGAATAAAATAAATAGAGGATATTTGTTTGTTTTGAGTGAATATAGAATATATCTCACCGAGAAGTGATCTTATATATTTTCATGAGCGCGTAGCGCGACTGAAAATGTGAAAATTTTCCCACTTCTCGGTGAGTTATGTTCTATATTCACTAAAAACAAACAAATTTTCTTTTTATTTTATGCTTGATAACGTTGAGATATGTATTTTGCAACAAAGTTTAATCTCATCGCAGGAAATATATGTGCGTGAAGGTACACAATATCAGACGTGTTGTGACATTAGATAGATGCACATAACATAAAGTTCCATTTCATTTTATTTCCTGGTGCATAACGTTAAAAAATTCTCAATAAGTAAACTCATTTGAATCAAGAAATATACTATAAAGAACTTAGTAATTAGACTATAATCTTCATCTTGTTCTAATCAAATACTTTTAAATCAATACACAATGTTCAAAATTTAAGATGTAAATAATCATAAATCTCCAGAAAAAAGGAGGTCTGCACACCTAGAATACCCGTAACAGACTTGTCTCTAGAATCTGTACCCCTAGACACTTCCTTTCAATATATATAACACGGTATTTTTCTCCTGCTAAATTATATATGTTTAAAATAACATGAGAATAGGCTCCACAGCCCTATTATTTTTCGGATGTGAAAACATTAAGCTGCTCAGACCTGTCTGAAATTATCAGAATTAACTTTTAAGTTTTATTTCAACAATACATTAAAAATTCTGTAGAAATCCAGAAACACTTCTGATTTTACCTGCATTTTTGCCTAGTGGCAGTGCCAACGTATCGTTTTAACTGGGGGCCATATGCCACTGTTCATGGAATTACACACCAGGTGGTTGTTTCACTGAAGGTTCCATGTGCTCCCCTATATGAACACACTTGCAAATGTCTCCAATCTGTTTCATTTTTTAAAATTTTGTAGCATGTGTAAATGTTGAGTACTGCTCAACATGTGGCTAGCGAGCATGTACATCTCCATGCATTTCCATTTACCGTCCATGATCAGGCTGAATTATGCCGAGCCTGCAACTTTTACGTTTTAGTTGTTTTCACAGTTCTGCGAGCACAGGTTTGAAAAACACATTTCAAGTCTCTACGTGCGAAATATTTCAATTATCCCCGGCAATTTCAGCTGCCAAACGAAGTGATAAAAACCAGGAACACGTCCGCTATCCAGAATGAAATCGCCGAGGATAACTGAAATATTTTGCTCATAGAGACTTGTACTGTGTATTTCAAAGCAATTTATGGGTCAGTTTAGTATTTATGGAATGCTTTAAATGTTTCGAAGGTGCGATCATGCAGGTAGCGGCTGCAAGTGTGTAAACTCCGATTTGGGAATGTTCTATAAGTTTGCCGAGTAGCTTCCCATAGCGTTACGCTCGCATAGTTCACCTTTTCAATGTATATGATACTGCAAAAAGCTATAAAAATAAATAGATCGGCAACTTGAAAGGCATATAGAACAAATCTCGCCAACATCCCGTTATAACTGAATGAGGTCTCGTTTACCGGAAGTGACGCTTTCTCCACACGCCATTTTGTATGCGAAAGCAATTATTCATCGGTAAATTAATTATCACCGTATGACCACGCTTCTTTTGATGGCAAGAAACGTGTATTTTGTGTCTTAAGACTATTTCACATTAAACTAATGTTGTTTTAGAAGCTAACATGTATTCTAAATGTAGTTTAAAGGTACAAATTGTAACTCCATGCTCGCCGATGTTTGTTTTAACTAAGATAACGCCGATTCACGCTGTGACACGAGATCACGCGAGATTACAGTCAGCTGCCATTCTGTGTATTTTATACTTCTTTGGATACTGTGACCGGATTTATGGTCATCGATATATATTTTTTTTCATTTGAGTAACATATAAAAAATATATTGGTGTGAAAAAAGGGATTTTTACATCCGGTTAATGGTACAGTTAGATCTTCCAGTAATCACAGAACTTTATCAAGCCTAAATCATCTAGGAGTCGGATACCCTAAACTTAACCATCACTTCTGCACATAGTCCAAGAATAACATTCAGGTTACATGACTAACATATAATGTGCGAGGCAACAAACTTGTACAAAAGTGCTTTTCCTCCGGAACATCCGGAACATCCGGAAATGAATCACTTAGGTCAGTGTCTAGTTGTGTCCCTTGTGAAAGTACAATAAAGAAAAATTAATAGAGAAATGACAATAAGTTACCGATCAACTACCGCCTCCCAGGCACTCCTCTTTGCACAGTTGGTAATGTATGGGGGAATATTGCCTATTTATTACTGGGACAGAAGCCTTCACAGCTTTTGCCAGAGTAAGCAGTTCCAAATCAGACCAGTTGGCCTTCCTTTTGAACTCTGTCAGTGGCGCTTCCATTGTTTTGGCGCAGACGAATGACATTTATTCGGCAAAAAGCGCGTGCGCTATATTTTTTAACTTCAATTCGAGAGTACAAATAAGACTGTTCCATGAAACGCGGACCAAGGCTTTAAAGATCTGCTCCAATCCTACCTTAACCTTAAATTGTCACTGAAAAAGCATGAAAATCCTGACTATGAACAGTGACGCCTGTCCATCTATTTTAATGAAATTCTATAAATATTATCTGTGGTTTTGCGTGCTAATTGTTGCGCGTGGCCATAAACCGTAACCTGCTGTAATCATGAGTTGAATACACACAATAGAATTTGAATCTCCGCGGAGCAGGGTTTTAGACATTAAAACAAATTGTCTATACGTAATATATGACACTGTCAATTTGAAAGTAAAATCTAGTAAATATCATATTTTCCATGCAGATCGTGTATAATTACCATCATGGAAATCGGAAGAATACATGTTATTTTGTGGCGCCTCGTTTTAGCACTATTCAAACAGCTGAACTTAATTATTGTGCACTTTTAAAAAGCTCTGAGTAAAGACCTCAACATTTGAAACCTACAATAAGGCCAGGTGCATTATCCGGCATTCCAATCGTTACACAAGTACATGTATGGATTTGATGGATTTCTCGAAAACTGGCGTAAGTTCACTGCAAATCCACCATAAATCATTCTTGATTTTTAACGAGGATGACGGTGAAGTAGTTTGACGTAAGCGACATTGTTCGTCATATTCCCGCTAGCTCAAAACTCTTGTCTTTACGCGGCTTCCCTAACATATAGTGTCAGTTCATTTGCTTGTCGGTATGTTTTGACAGAAAGACTGACGCATAAATTAGAAATGTATTTGTCCATTTTTCGATGACAATATTTTATATTATTTTGTTTGGATCTGCCTGTCTGGACTAAACCTTAAAAACGACACGTTAGAGTTTTCAGCCAATTCTACAGACCCTTAGAACATTAACGCAAAATTTACTTAATTGTCATCGGCTATCCATATGAACGACAAGCTAATATTGTCAAAATTGCTAGCAGAGCGTGCATTGTTTGACAGTGGAGTATTTTGTATTATTTAAAAACACTATGCCTGTTGGAAACATCTCTAACGTGGCTATGTCTTAATCTGCTTTTATTTCTGTTAAGCACAGAATTAGGGGCCTACTAGAAAAGGTTGGCCACGTTTAATAGAACTTAATAAGATTCCTTCGAACGAGTGATGATTGTGTAAAATAAAGACTTGCTTGTTTTGATTTTCCTATCTCCGTGTAAACGGCCGGGTCTAAAATCTTGCCTGAGGTAAAGAAAGTCAGACGAAATGGAAATTGTCATACATACATCCATCCCGATTCAGCTTAAATTTGCGGAAAAAGTAAACAGTTATGAGAACTTTTCTTCCTACCAATATGTTGGTCTGGAAATATGCTGTTGAATCTACATATGTTTTAGGTCAGTCGTTTACAGATAATACGTTACAGATCGTGCAAGGTGTGCTTTTTTGGTCATTTTTATCTGAAAGAGGAGTGTCCTGTAACCGGTGTTTTTTTATAACGGAATCAGCAGGCTGAAATATCACATGATGAAATGCTTAGCATAATGCATTACATCCGCTCAACACTTCCCTGAGTTTTTTCAAAATTGGATTTTTATGATTTTTTTCGCACCAGTATTTTCAAATTTACTGTCCCTCGCCTCCTATGTGAAATCGGCAAAAAATAAATTTCGAAAGAGTTCTTAATTTTGCGCAGTTTACATTGTTTAGAACCTCTTTTTTTATATCTTAAACTTTTTGGGAACTTAAAACGCTAACTGACGGCACATTTGCTTCTTGTGATATTACATTAATTCACCGGACTTTAAATAAAGGTTACACAATAGAAGCAAAAACCTCTTACTGTAGATTTGTGCCATGTTTTTTATTTTATTTTATTATTTTTCTAACATTTTTTCTTCTCTTATAATTTTTTTGCGAATAATGCCACGGTGACTAAGACTGCTAACCATGGAATAGTTTTTTTTTTAAACAAAGCTTACACAATTATCTTTATATTAAGATGTTGACTCTTAGCGCTAGGTCCATTTAACGAATCCTCGGGGCATTTTCTTTTACTAGAATTGAAGATATTTTTATAATGCATTTTTTTCAGTTGCTGGCTGACTCTGACTCACATATAATAAGGGCCAGTAGATAAACTATATTCAGTCTCGCTGCGCATGTTTAGCTAGTGTCCATCCTATATGTCCTAAAGTGATAAAATAAAGTGTTATGGGAACTAAGTAGTAATTGCTATTAATTTAATTGGTAATATAATTTAAAGCTTAATTTATCACATAAATGCATTTAATACATAAACAGGATTGGAAAATATGAGTCATGTGCTAAAGGGAAGAGGAGCCTATGTATCATACATGTGCGTATACACAACGAGTAACAACGAAAAATATTGAATACTTGTCATATTTATAAACAAACATTTACATGCTGCTTATATCAATACAAAAACGGATTAAATATATGCAAGCAAGTAAAAAATGTCAAATACTAAATATCACCATAATATTTGTACTTGGTTGACTATTTTGATCCGTTACAAGTTCTTTAAGGTATAGGTCCATGTTTCGGCGAAAAAAGTTCGAACGTAATCAAATCATAGAAAGAAAGCATTGTTTTACATGAAAATTTAACAGCATATAAAACATTTATATTATTCTACAAAACCGTTGTCAATTTATTCATGTATGTACTGAATTCCGGAAAGGGACTGCATGAGGGGGCCACACTTCTGGACAGTTCAGCGCCTTTAAAAACTCACCATTTTGAAATAGCTGCTACATGTCTTCATTCTGATGCATTTGCAACATCGTGCGAGTGTTTAAACTTTACATTACTAGGAAAAACATCGTTTTTGACAATTGTTTACATTTATTTCTTCACAAATGACATTCTTATTCAAAGGGCGACAACTCATTAAGAATATTTTAAGTATCCAACACTGTGGGACAGAACAGTAAAGTATGTATTGAACAGATAAGTTGCGCGTCAAGGTGCTGTTCATTTACTAAAAAATCTGTTATTTTGTGATATACTGCTAAACCTTAACTATAAAACTACATAATGTGTAACTAAATACAGGGCAACCAGAGCGTGACGTGACTACCTAACTTTAATATTTACCCATAGTTTAAATACGTAAAATGTCGGATAAAACAGGTAAATATTATTTCATTCTTTTAAATAAATGTTTTAGTTTGTTATATTGCACTCTTGAACATGTATTTCATTACATATATCATGAGCACGTCAATCCTGCTATGTGGATCCGATCTCCCAAATATATCATTGTATTAACATATTTGTTTATTTTGTTCGGTTTAATGTCATGACGACACAATATGGCGACTCGCAAGCTTTTGAGGGTCTCTCTAGGCGGACATTTTCCATTGGTATAACACCAGCCTTCCGTAAGCAAGTTTTAAGTTTTAACACAAAGTTTAAAATGTACTTTCTAAGCAGTTGAAATATCGTGTTTGAAAAAGAAAAAAAGACTGAAACAAAAAGTACACTTTGGAGATTTGCTTTGTCGTAAACAATATGTTCTTTTAATGAAGGTGTGTTACCGCTGGTGAATAAATAAACAATGTGGAAGAAGCGTCGGAATTGTCATACCTTTTAATCTGTCAATCGGTAATTATTTCGTTAACAGAGCGTTTTTCAAGCTGTTTGATAAACCGAATGAAGACGATAAAATAAACAAATAAGTCAACTTCATTTCATGTAATAAATGTTGATTCTACGGAAGCGTGAAAGGGCAATCAGACGCTAATACGTTTTAATACGTTAAGGCTGCGGAAAGGATATATATACAAATAACTAAAATGCATTTAGGTATAGCCATTTTTGTTTCAAACGTCAGTTTTTGTACAAACGTGTTAAAAAATGTCGAAAAAGCACTCACTTCTAGATAAAAATTGATTTTCCTCATATACAGAATTCCTTAAATGCATTTTTGTATAGCCATTTTTGTCTCAAACGTCAGTTTTTGTACAAACGTGTTAAAAAATGTCGAAAAAAAAACCCCACTCACTTTTAGATAAAAATTGATTTTCCTAATAGCCTTAGGACGGCCAGCACATATTTATGCGATCCTGCCATTCATATATATGTTTTTGACAACACATAAAACGACGTCGCTCGACCTTCAGCTATTTCTGGAAGTAAAGAAAATGAAAGCAGAAATGCTAACATTGAAAACGAAAGCCGTATTTTGATTCGTAGATAGTCAGGGGTCACGCGCAGGGGTCACCCCGTCTAAATGTATACGCGTGGACTTCTTCTTTTTTCTTTTTTTTTTTTTTTTTTTTTGCTATTGTGGAGTCAATTTTCAGCACTTTCTAACGATTCGATATTACCTGGGCATTAGTACTGCATGTCAGATTTTCATCTTCAAAAAGATATTTAAGCATGGAATAAACACAAATCCCACAGGGGGTTGTAACGGACCAAGGGTACTAGTACATTGCTAATTTTGGAACTTCATCAAATCGCTCGAAAGGTCGTTTTTGATGTTGTCTGAGAGTATCAGTATATGCCTCGGATGTACGATATAACCGAATCTGAGAGCTTCAGAACTAGACATTTCATAAATATTTTCAAACTAAATTTCTTGTAATAAATGTTGATTCTACGGAAGCCTGAAAGGGCCACCAGACGCTAATACGTTTTAATACGTTAAGGCTGCGGAAAGGATATGCACATGTACAACGCTATAAAACGTTGAAGTAAGGAGACAGAATTCCAAAGGTGCCTTACAATACACACTTGCTGTAAATCCTTAAAAATTAACAAAAGTCTATGGTGGCATCAAAATATTTCGGTCTACAGATTATATGTGTTTCAACGGATCAGATATTCTTTATTGGGATTAACGTTGCACTGATACAATTATAAGTCACATGAAGACTTTCCAGCTTTGATGGTGGAGGAAGACCCCAGGTGACCCTACGTGCATTATTTCATCACGAGCGGGCACATGGGTAAAACCACCGACCTTCCGCAACCATCTGGATGGTTTCCTCACATGTAGAATTAAACATCCCGAGCGAGGCTCGAACTTCGCATCCCGAGCCACATCTTTGAGGGCCAGGAGATTGGAGCTCAGCGACCTTAACCACCCGGCCACGGAGACCCCACGGATCATATCTCAGATAATTTGATATACTGATAACTAAATCACATATTCCAGGAGATAGTCTTCAAAATACAAGATGGAATTAACTTATGTCCTGTCGAAAAAGTATTAAGACAATCTCCAATGAAGGTTCTCAATGAAAGCGTTATTTTGAAGCGTTTTAAAAAGTGGTGAGAGTTTTGGAAAATAAATGGTATCAATAAAAGCGAAAACATATATTCAGGAAAATAGCTTTTGTATAATGCTATTCATTGTAAATAATTTGTATGAAGTTAGCATTAACCATTTTTGTTGTTTTCTTATTTTGCAGGCACCTTTGTTAACAGATGAGAGTGATTTCACATTAATGATGTAGCCGAAACACCTGCTAGAATGGCAACAGCTCAAACGATATGCTGTAGAAGTGATTCTTATTGACACTGGGTTAGAGGGTCAGTTGGTCTTTACAAGAAGGTCTACAAGCATTCGCTGAAACTATTGTCAAGACTGAACATAGAAATATTTTACGAAGAATCGGAAATTATGGAAAATGTAGTATAGAAAGTATCTTGCCTGATCATGTAAACAATGGGCATTGTATTCAAAAGAACCGACGCAGATACAACTGCACTAAGAAAGGAAACATATACTGTGCCGTGTGCAGCAAAATGTATGATGAAATCATAATACATCATCGGTGTATTGATCCAAACTGGGAAATAGACGCAGCAGCTTTGTTTAGCGACCATTGGCAATTTGCAAAGTGCTTTATGACAACAACAACAACAAAATAGTCAAACAACAAAGAGCCGAGACGGACGCTGCTGGTCTTTTGAGCATCATTATAAACGGCAACTTCTCCCAGACAGAACTTGATACCATCATAGACGGCGAAAATGATATCTGAAGTCAGGTTTTGTATCATTCCACTAACTTAGAATAGATTTGAAAGTATTAATTAAAATTATAATTGCAGATACAATGTGATCTATCACAATTATTATATGCGAGGGCTGTCCCATTCACTGGTAAGACATTCGGAATAAGAAGGAAAATTATACACATCACAATGTCATATTATTAACGTGGTTTTCATAGTCATTCAACATGGCATTTAGAAATACACTCTGAAAATAACAATAATATGTGTCTAAGAATTAAGATTCTACGTGACGCAAAAGTAGGGCACACAACGGTGAGCGGCGCACGACATAACACCATTAACGTCAATTACATATAACGGAACCTGCCTCGTTTCTCAAACGTTTCTCCTGCAAACTCAAAACACTTGCATTGGCCATTGGAAAGCTGTAGACATATATGAATTGTTGGACTATTCATTAAAGTTATCACTGTACAGTTTATAGTAACAGAATTCTGATAGTTTTCATATTTCTTGCATTTGCACATTGCTTAGTATGTCAAACTTGTAAACATGGAGTTTTTTTCCGTTTAGACTGGCATTCCCTCTGCAGTAATGTCGCTAAATGTTCTAGCAATTAGTTATGATCAACAAAACATCTATTTCCAGATAACATCTATATGGCTCTAAGAGTGTTTGTACTTTAGTATATGCAAGTTAAATCAACAGTAGTAGTTTTAAGGCAACTTGTAGATGGCATAGTAATTTACGTCTAAACTATTACCATCTGTTCAAATTTAAAGTACTCTCAAGATATATGTTGCATATATCAAGTTGCATATAATCGCGTGCAGGAACAAGAAAACATGTTTTCAGGTCAGTCTTGTGGCACACTGTAATATCTCTATAGCCAATCATGTGCTAGTAAGCGTAACTTAAATGTAATGCATGCATGCCACTGACCAGAATTCGTTTGTTCTATGATAATTGTGAAAATGCAGTACGAGAAACATATTAATAAACCAGTATAAACCAACTATGTTGTCTCCCTATTTCTTGGTTTAAAACTTTAACACCCCGATCCATTACATTGGCGACGAGGATGAAGGATTTTACTGTGTTTAAAAAAAGACTCCAAAAAGATAAAAATGGAATTAACAACATCAAACAATAAAATGTAATACTAGTAAAGCAGGACTATCAATGACTTTCAAAGCAAATTTAGACAATCATGACTGCAAAACTTGATGTGTCAACACCACCGCAGTTTATACTTACAGGACAACACACACATTTGGCAAAACAATGGAAACAATATATCAAACGTTTTAATTGTTTCATCAGTGCTGCAACCAAAGATGAACAGAAACGTAATTTAATGTTACACATATCGGGAGTCAGAACAAATTCATGATATATTTGAAACATTGTCAGAAACAGGGACAACATACAACGATGCAGTTATGTCACTTAACCAATATTTTGCACCAAAAAAAAATGTGGCGTATGAGAGACATTATTCCGTCAAGCAGGACAAGAAAAGAACGAAACAATTGATAATTTCGTGGTGAGGCTGTCGAATTGACAAAATCGTGCGAGTTTCCAGATGTCCAAAAAAATGACATGATTCGCGATCAAATAATTGAAAAATGCCCAAGTAATGCACTGCGTCGAAAACTATAACAAGAAACAGAAATGACCTTAGAAAAGGTCCAAACAATTGCAAAAACATTTGAACTGTCGACATTATATACAGAAAAAAAAATGACAGAAAGGAACAACTTCGCAGTACGAAATCTAAACGCAAACAAGACGGAACTCAGAATACAGTTCTATCTAGCCAAACAGACAAAATACCAAACCAAGTAGACAATATAGTACCCAAGCAGCAGTTTGCTACCGTTATGGAAACAAATGACACAATGGGAAAGATTGTCGGAAATCGCAGAACATGTATTCGTTTACGTGAATATCATGTTGTAATGTTGATGTTCTTAAATGCTTCATTTCTTTACTTTGAAAAACAAATGATAGTCATTTCTTTTAAAACAACAGGGGGATGTAATAGCTCTGTAGCCAATCATGTGCTAGTAAGAGTGGCTTAAATGTAATGCATGCATGTCACTGACCAGACTTAGTTAGTTATATGATAGTCGTGAAACTGCAGTACTGGAAACAATGTAAATAAACCAACTATCATGATGTCTTCCTATATCTTCGAGTAAAAACTTAACACCCGATACATTACACACACCTTTAAGTGAAACAAATTGACATAAAACTTCTAATTGAATAAATTTTTCTCAGACATTCAGTAATTTTTGGAAGGAAAACAGTGACAACAATTATAATATCAGTAAACAGAGAAAAGAAATGACGACTGGGGTTCTACGAAAAACCGAAACATAAAGACACTCGGGAGTAAAAAAAAATATTGTGTCTAATTTTTATCATTTTCAAATTAAAGGGGGAGATAAATTCTATATTCTTATAATATTAAAAATACTTTTCTGTACTTAGTCTAACTGTCTAATCTTATTTGACAACCATAGGTGTGCTAACAATCGAGACAACGAATAAATCATCCAGATGATTTTGGGGTGGTCGGTGATTCTATCGAGTTACCCGCCCTTGTTTGAAACAAATCATCGGGTCCTCCTTCACCATCGAAACCTTGAAAAGTAGCCGCCTACAAAATTGGTGACGTGACCTGTGACGTGGAAACAACCAAAATGGGATTACGACGGTTCTAAGCAACGTTAATAATGCGATTATATGTTCGCATTTTGATCAATAATTATGGGTAATTTACCAGTCATAAGTGATCTCCGTATCAAATCTGATATTAGACCAAAGCATTCTCTAGTTACTTGGCAAAATATCTTCTACTGTTCAGGGTTGATGTGACCATGTCCTTTGACCTACTGACCTCAGTAGGGATCATCTGGTAGTGTTGATCGAAGTCCCTTTCTAATTTCGTGATCTTAGGCCCAAGTGTTCTCAAGTTATCATCTAGAAACAGCTATACTGTTCTGGGTCAATGTTACCTTGACCATTGACCTACTGACCTGAAAATCAAGAGTCATCTGCTGGTGGTGACAAACCGCCATATCAAGTTTCGTGATCCTAGGTCCTAGCGTCCAAAATCGATTTAACTGTTCCGGTCACTGTGATCTTGAATTTTGACTTACTAATCTCAAAGTCACCATGGTTAGCTGCTGGACATTATCAACCTTCGTATCAAGTTTCGTGATCCTAGGCCTAGGTATTCTCAATTATCGTCCAGAAACCGTTAAACTTGTCTGAATTACTGTGACCTTGACCTTTGACCTACTGATCTCAAAACAAAAGAGGTAATTAGCTGGTCATGTTTACCTCCTTATCAACTTTCATGATCCAAGGCCTAAGCATTGAGAAATTATTATCTGGAAACTGTAGGCCTGTTCATGTTTCATATAACCTTGACCTTTGACCTACTGATCTCAAAATCAGTAAGGGTTATCCGTTGGTAATGGTCAACCTGTGTATCAAGTTTTAGAGACCCTAGGCTTACGCGTTCTCAGGTTATCGTTCGGAAACCGTTGATCTGTTTCGAGTCACTGTGACTTTGACATTTAACCTACTGATCTCAAAATAAGTATGGGTCATTTGCTGCTTTTGTTCAAACGTCCTACCATGTTTCATGATCCTAGGTCCAAGCGTTCTTGAGTTACAATCCGGAAACTGATTGGTCAACATAACGACCGGCAGACCGATCGGTATCTGCAAAACAATATACCCCTTCTTCGAAGGTGGGGAAGGGAGCATAAAATAGGGTTTCACAACCCATAAGCGTGTCCTGTACTACTTATAACATCGTTTTCGGAAGGATAGCCGAACAAAACTATTCAAAAAATAAACTTTGAAGGTACCACTGTAAGTGTTGTCCAATTTTTCTATAATCAGACAAATTCAAGGGCCTTAATTATCTTATATGCAGATGTTTTTCATTCCTGAGTATCCAGGCTGGTTAATAATTTCCTCCGACATTAATTTCGCATAAAATGATGGGACATTTGTATTACATATATAAGTTTATTGGGGGTTTTGTATACCAAGGCATTTTATAGATTATTTCAAGGGACATAATTCTGACCCTTATAATTTACCATAAAAGGGTGGGTAGAGATGGTATAGGTTAGGTATACGTTCTACATCTAAAATATTTCGTTATAGATAAAAGCAATGTATTAGATAAAGATCCAGACATTTCTAAAATGTGCACATTTTTTTGCGATTTTTAAGTCTTGTAGCCTCCACAATAAACACATGTATGAAATGTCGTAGGACTGAGTGCAGATACGTTAAAATAAGATGATAGCTATAGAGTAAATGTTTCCTCGGCTATAATTACCAGTAACCGAATAAAATGTTCGCTGACTAGCTTGCTTACTTACACTACTATATTTTACGTGTACAAACAACAAAATTTCTAATCGGTCAGTTTATGATGTATTACTATTTTGTTGATAATGCATGTATTCACAAGAAATTTCACATAACAACATTTGAATATTTGTGCACATGTCATGCACGTGTAATATATGCTATATTGGTCAAAACGCATAATGAGGTTACTTTGGCCGCGTGTCAGCCAAAAATAATTTAATAATTAGCAGCAGTACTTATTCAAATGTCGTTATATGAAATTCCGTCTGAATAAATGCAGTATTAACTACAAACTGACCGATTAGGAATTTTGTTGAGTGTATGCTACTAATTTACTAATGAGGGGGTTCGAATATAGAATATGTGAGCATATACAGTCTTATATGTCAAAGTAAGTAACCTGCCGCATATATCTGCATTCGCTAAGTGTTTTTTAAAGCTGAAAAGTTGTATATTAAGATTTTGTCCAGATTTGTTATATGGGTAACACAAGAAAGAACTAGGTTTTCCTTTCATACATTTCATTTATTCCACAGCTCTAAATTCTGTATTCATTTCTTAGTTTATAAGAGAAAAGATACAAAAGTAACTGTAGGTAATAATATGTTTACATGTGTATCTGATAAAGTGATCATATCCGAGGATATGTTACTTACTGAATGTCTATGTTTAAATGTCAATGTTCTACCTCGCCTTGAACAATTTTGTAACTCCTTCAATAACATTAACAAAACCCGCTTTTCGTTCATTTTTTTTTTTGTTTAGAAAAGTCTTTGTTACTATTTCACTCCAAAAAGAAAGTTCTCTCAAAAAGTTGTCGAACTTTGTTTTCAGCCGAAAATATCGCTAATGAATAAAATGATTATTAAAGACTGGACGTATTTTGGAATCTAACGGCATAGAAATCATTTAAATAATTAAGTAATAAATATAAGAACAACCAATACCTACATGTAACTTACATTGTTCAAGCAGTGACCACGCACGGTTGCAAACTAACTTAGACATGAATGAACTAGATAAATTACCATCAAACTTTGCAGAAATACTATGTCATTATTATAAAAGTTCAGTGACAAGATATTCTGCCAGACTGAACAAACATAGTTCAACTACAAACTCCGTGACAAAATACATAGTTTCTCCTGTAACATATGCATCGTTGATCGATATATGAAAAATAACATACATAAACATTTACCATTCTCTTGATATAAGCTATGTCGGCCATAACAACTATACATGTTTCATATGTATTTTTTATGTAAAGTGCTGTAAAAAAACGATATCTCATCTTTGCTTAAAGAAATCAATTTCCAAGCGCCTCGGGCTATGGAGAGAGCATCGCTCATGTACAACAATCTAAACCAAAGTGGGGTATAAATGATAATTCAGTCAATGACGACAACATGGCATTGAAATGAATTTAATTTCAATTGGCATTGATTTCTTTAAAACTGATGCAGGACAGCTGAACGTTTCGCTATAAGCATTATTACATCTATTCAAATTCTTAGTTTTAAATGTGTTAGACAAACATTTTATAGCAAGTTGTAATGTAAAGTATGTACAAAATATCTACGTTTTGTCACAAAAACATTACATAGAAATATCCTAGCAGAAAGCAGTCTATAATAATTAAATTAGATACTTGCGACATTTTCTCAGTAAAACATAAATATTTACAAAGTTTACAATATTACAATTAAACTAATTTACTTTCAATACAAAAAAAATCGAAACATATTGATATTAGTGTATTTTTGCTGAATACTGAATTACATAATTATCAAACCGTTTGTTAAATTGCAAATATCATTTAAAACCTTTCTTTCAAAGACAGAATATCAGAAAAATGTGTTAATAATATATCAATATTTCAGAATCATTGATTCATGCAATGACCTAATTTTATATTTACCACCTTTTTAAAAAGTCGAAATAAACATTAAACATTAATTTTAATTCTTTTTATTATACGACTTACAAAAATGACAATCTTTGTATGTATGTACAGCAATCCGAGATAAAATAATCAAACGACAAAAATATAACATGATCTATAAGTTTCTGACACTTTAAATTTTTCCAAATAATATCTAGGAATCGGCTTAAAATGTGCTAAATAGACATATACATTTCATTCCACCGTATTATTCACCAGTGTACTTCGGACAGTTTCTAAATGCAGCAAGCTACTGAATGACCATACCAGAAAGTGGCAGTTTTAATAATCGTCACACCACATGCACAAAGCATTGGTCCTTTACCTCTCATTCATGTGTGAAAGTTGGCAGTTACTTGCTGAGAGCAGGTTTGTACTGGTACAGAATCCAGGAACACTGGTTAGTTTAACTGCCCGCCGTTACATGACAGAAATACTGTTGAGAAACGGCGTTAAACCAAAAACAAACAAACCATATGTACAGCAATGCAATTCACTTTTATATTAAACGTAAATTTACTCGTATGTGTTGGCAGTTATTATAAAAATGATAAGAACCATCTGAATGAATATACATGTAATTTATAATAACACCAACAGTTTTTTTTTTATTTAACTTATAACATATTCATAAGTGTTATTGGTTACAACGAACTGACATCTGCAAAACAATAATTTGACAAGCACTCGATCAGCTGAAATTCATTAACAA
Source organism: Mercenaria mercenaria (assembly GCF_021730395.1). NCBI lineage: Eukaryota > Metazoa > Mollusca > Bivalvia > Venerida > Veneridae > Mercenaria > Mercenaria mercenaria. The sequence goes on from NC_069378.1 coordinate 44,953,423, forward strand.
TTCTCAATATAGAACATTTCAAGAAGATATATGCGGCTTAGGTTTTGTATATCATCAGCATTACTTGCAATATCAACTGGTCATTTTCTGTATGAGATATATCATATGTCATGTATATTGTGTGATTGTTGTTTCAAATGAGCATGCTCTGTTTAAATATATGCCTTACAGTTAGTTACAATGTAGAGCTAAATATCGATCAAATTTGAATTTGTAAAAAGAATCAGGTTGCACACTATGCACCAGAAATACGAACAAGATGTTTATATAAGAATTATGCTTATATCTATTAGCGACGAACTGTTTATGAAAAATATCAACAAAAGTCACGTCGTAAATTCAACATTTTCTTTTTTGAAAGAGTGCGAACTTATTGTGAATAACGGCTATGTAAAATGAAATAATAAGCTCAAAACCCTACATTAAAGCGAATTGTCGAAACTGAATTAAGATGGCTTCATCTTATGTATGTGTATTACATAAACTCGATCATTTACATGCATTTATCAACTGTATGCTATATCAATACTATTCAATACACAATTGGGCAACTTAGAAAAAAAAAAGAGGGCCATGATGGCCCTGTGTCGCTCACCTGAGTACTATTGCTCAAAATGATATGATCGTTTCAAACCAATCTCATTAGAAGCTGCTAAGGTGTATTCATTTAGATAAATAATAAAAAAAGGTAATCTGTCATAAATTCAGTCAATATGTATCTTCACTGATTGTCCAAGTTCATCTGTTGACATAAATGAAATTTCAGATCAGTATCTTCATTAGTTACGGAGATATACCCAATTTAATTTGAAATGAAGGGAGGTAATTTGACATAAAATCAGTCCATAGTTATCTACCCTGATTGTCTCAGTCCAACTAATGACAATAATGAAATTTCAAATAAGTCCTATAAGTACCTACTGATATAAATCCATTTTGATTACAATCAGGGGAGGTAATAAGATATAACTCTGGAACATACGACTGGATCTGACAGGTTCGTCATGGAATCCAAGATATATTGTTGTTGAAGGTAGTTTGGAAGTTTGTATCAAATCAAACCATAAATGAAGTCTCTATATGGCTGCAAAAGCCAAAATAGCCAATTTTGGACATTTAAGGGGCTATAACTCTGGAACCCGTGATTGAATCTGACCAGTTCAAGAAAGGAACAAAGATCTTGTGGTGATACAAGTTGTGTGCAAGTTTGGTTAAAATTAAATCATAAATAAAGCTGCTATTGTGCAGACAAGGTCAAAATAGCTAATTCTGGCCCTTTCAGGGGCCATAACTCTGAAACCTATAATGGGATCTGGCCAGTTGAAGAAAGGAACCAAGATCGTATTGTGATACAAGTTGTGTGCAAGTTTGGTTAAAATAAAATTATAAATGAAGCTGCTATTGTGCAGACAAGGTCAAAATAGCTAATTCTGGCCCTTTCAGGGGCCATAACTCTGGAACACATAATGGGATCTGGCCAGTTCAAGAAAAGAACCAAGATCTTATGGTGACACAAGTTTTGTGCAAGTTTGATTAAATTCAAATCATAAATGAAGCTGCTATTGTGCAGACAAGGTCAAAATAGCTAATTTTGGCCCTTTCAGGGGCCATAACTCTAGAACCCATGATGGAATCTGGCCAGTTCAAGAATGGAACAAAGATCTTATGGTGACACAAGTTTTATGCAAGTTTGATTAAATTCAAATCATAAATGAAGCTGCTATTGTGCAGACAATGTCAAAATAGCTAATTCTTACCCTTTCATGGGCCATAACTCTGGAATCCATAATGGAATCTGGCCAGTTCAAGAAAGGAACCAAGATCGTATTGTGATACAAGTTGTGTGCAAGTTTGGTAAGAAATAAAATTATAAATGAAGCTGCTATTGTGCAGACAACGTCAAAATAGCTAATTCTGGCCCTTTCAGGGGCCATAACTCTGGAACCCATGATGGAATCTGGCCAGTTCAAGAAAGGAACCAAGATCTTATGGTGATACAAGTTGTGTGCAAGTGTAGTAAAAATCAAATCATAAACAAAGCTGCTATTGTGCAGACAAGGTCAAAATAGCTAATTTTGGCACTTTCAGGGACCATAACTCTAGACCTATAATGGGATCTGGCCAGTTCAAGAAAGGAACCGAGATCTTATGGTGATACAAGTTTTATGCAAGTTTGGTTAAAATAAAATCATAAATGAAACCACTATCGTGCAGACAAGAAATTGTTGACGGACGCACGCACGCACAGACGACGGACGACGGACGAGGGGTGATCACAAAAGCCCACCTTGTCACTATGTGACAGGTGAGCTAAAAACGATAAAAACAACAACAAATATCAAATAATGATACATCATATGCTTTAAACAAGACTTTAATTTTATTATCATTTTACCTGTATTCTGTATTTAACAACATAGAGATTGAAATATGACATAATTAATCTGGTGTTTCTTTCTGATACAAGCACACTCAATTCTTTACACTTATTAAACAGCCTTCGAAGTTTACGCGTACGTAAAATCGATCCCTATATATAATAAAAAGCGTCTTTCAACTGTATCTGATAAAATGTCAGCCCGTTATTTTAAACGAAAATTTTGAACTGCATGGTTGTTTAAATTGTTAGGACAACTTGCTATGGCATGCTGCCTAAGACTCTACTGTTATCTACACTCACCTTTACATATATAGAGTCGCAACCTCACTTTCATCTCTACAATGTTTATTCACACATACAGATTAAAAATACTAAAAAAAAAAACAATATATGAAGTGTCTATATAATTCATCTGATGTCAAACAAGTAGTCAAAGAGAAGATTCCTAAAATAATACAAACCGGACAAAAAACATTCATTTACATAACTCTATAAATCCCTTAAAGGCCCAGATCCGCTACGTGTAATCCCACCAAATCCAATAAACAACTCCCATCTCATATGTTGTTATCAGCAATTATGTAACAATAGCTGATTAGCGGGCAATTAGCTCAGCAGGGTCACAACTAGACCATGAAGATGAAAACCAAATGTGCAGTGGAGTTGAAAGAAATTAATATTCCTTTGATAATTGTGAAATTATAATAATAATATTATTATTATTATTATTTGTTATTATTAGCATTATTGTTATTTATTATTATTATTATTATTATTGTACAGACAATTATAATGTCATCAGACTACTGTTCTATAATACTGCAAATTAAAATGATAAAAGATATAGTAATGATATTGAAAATAAGGGTATTATAAGTGAAAAATCAATGTGTTCTTTTTGTTGACAAACAATATCTTATAATTTCATAATTATAATGAAAAAGGTCATACGGACGAAATGACCCTTCCATTATATTTATATATAAAAAAAACTTCCAAAAAGAATGGGAAAATGATTTTCTCATGTACAAGCAATCACCTTTATTTGAATATAATATTACTTAATAAAATCAAATTGTTGTGTTCTATCTATACTATCTTCGATTTCAATAATAAATTGCCCAAAGGGTACCTTTTTCAGTCTTTTCTTTATAAAACTGAAAACTGTTATTTACAATCATCTGCAAGCATTTAAACAAAAGGTAAATGTCACATTTTTCTAAAATAAAAAAAAAATGAATATGTGCACGTCTCCAGACAGAACTTGAAAAAAGCATGCTTATTTTCCCAAAAAACAGCATGAATGTTGTAACATATTTTTAAATAAGGTTCTTGTTATTTCATAATAGTTTGATCAACAAATATTTTCCTTTTCATAAAAATTGTCAAAATAAGGTATAACTTTTAAAGTTATCACTTATTTACTGTTTCGGGGCCTCCGTGGCCGAGTGGTTAGAGTTGTTGACTTCAAACCATTTGCCCCTCATCGATGTGGGTTCGAAACCTCATTTGGGGCGTAGAATTCTTCACGTGAGGAAGCCATCTAGCTGGCTTACGGAAGGTCGGTGGTTCTACCCAGGTGCTCGCTCGTGATGAAATATGCACGGAGGGGCACCTGGGGTCTTCCTCCACCATTAAAGCTGGAAAGTCGCCATATGACCTAAAATTGTGTCGGTGCGACAATAAACCCAACAAAATAAATATTTACTGTTTCCCCTTCCCACTAATTGATACATTTGTAAGATAGACTGACTTTCCAATAAACAACGGCCCTTGTTTATTGGAACCATACTGTGATAGCCATTAGCCCCCAACTGTGCAAATGAAGACAAAATCCCTAGGCTCACTGCCAAGATCTAGGCCTTTAGGTATCATTAGTATTAACTACATACAAACATACAAGTGCCTCTTGTAAGAGGGAATATATGTGCGTCTTTGCCTTTATGTACATATTTTTCCTCCATGCACGCACATATGCGTGTGTCTCCTTTTCTCCTTTTCACATAATCAAAAGCAAAACGCGCTAACTATAATTTACAGCTGTTACTTATTAGTCTGTTGTATGCAGGTTTTGAGGAAGTACCTTTTGAAAGATTGACACCAATCGTTAAAATAATATTTTACTTTTCACTTTCTGTGTCGTTAAAAGCAGAAACAACCCGATGATAGAATCGTTTAAACCTCTGGTAATCTTCATAAATTTAGTCAATATTTCACATATTCTTAAGTTTTTTTTTACTGGAGGTAAAACAAGAGAATCCGAGCTAGAATTTAAAACGTTTGGTGTTAGAATTTTTAATCTTATTACATAATTATGCCTCCATTTTTCATTTGTGCGACATTTAGATGTTTATATATAATCTGTATGCATCATTCTATTTTCCTTTTATTTTATTGTAAATATTTTGAAAGAAACCTGGTTCATCTTTAACAACCTGTTCGGCAAGTTCTTCAGAAACAGAACTTTCTTCTATACAGAAGTGCTGAACTACATCTCCATACTGAGCTTCTTTCTTGTACAGCTGAAGCTCTTTTACTCTGTCTTCAAAACCTTTTCGCTTTTGTGATAGCTCTGATTCAATGAGAAGTTCAATTTGCTGAACTAAACTCAGAGGATTTTGACGAATAGCTATTTCTTTTAGTTTATTATTACAACTTGTTATTGTTTTCATCATTTCTTGAATTTCCTTCTTTATTTTCACAATTTCCTTGTGCATCTCTTTTACAACTCCTTCCGAGTTTAGCCTTTTGCCAGTGGCCTCTTCATATTTAAGTTTCTTATCAGCAAATGATTCGAGCTTAGTTTCGATTTCAATCTCGAAGTAAAAGCTCATATTTTTATGTTGTCTCCAGTGGCATTTGTTCTGGCATTGTGTACAGTTGTCTCCAGACATTGCGCAGCAGTATTTTTTATCCTCATTATCAGAGAAGGCACAATATTTGTGACAAGTCCGATTGCATTGGAGGCAATTGGTCACAAACTGACCAGGTTCAGTATCATGTTGTTTAATGTTAGGATATTCTCTTGGGATAAGGAAGTCTTTGTTTTGTTCAATATCGAGCTTATGTTGTTTGATAAACTCAATCTGCTTTCTCATGCTAGCTAAAGTGCTGAGCCCTACGTCAACCATTGGCAGAAGGTTCTGAATTGTGGTTTCAAGATTCTGCCTTGTGTCAAGTACGTCTTTGGTTTGTTCAAGACTTGTTGTATGCATTTTACTCAGATGGTCAAAGAATGCTCGAAAACTTTTGATACCCATGTTCCAGTATATTGGGGAAAGGCTGGAGGGACCCAAATCTGTGTTTTTTGTAAAAAGGGCGGAGTTATTAAATGTAAAATGTTGACCAAATGGAAGTCCAGATTGCTTCAGTGAGGCAAGAACAGGTGGTGACTCTCCGTCAGCAAATGTAATCAATGAGCAAATGTTTTTTTCTACATTTTTGCCAAAAAGAGACATAATTGACTCAAAGATATATGTTTGGGTAGGTGTCAATCTTGCATCAGGTGCTTTAATCAAAAAACAAACAGCATCAATACCTAATACGCCTCTCACATCCCTGCAGGAAAACAGTGTATGTATCTGTTTGACCAACTGCCTGTCTCTCTTATGTCCTCTCGTATCACCAAATCCAGGAGTATCGATGATATTCAATGTGAAGTCTACCCTTCCTCCTTCCTCGGGGTACAGAGTATAGCATGTTATCCAGTCAGTCTGAGAAAGCGCCTGAAACATAATATATATATATAATTCAGCAAAGGAACGTGCTAGAGTGCCAGGTTCTTTTTTTTAAGTGGGTTCGAGCTTTTATTTATGATACATTACCCAGGCACTTATACTAATCTTGCGATTTAAATTATGTTTTCAGTATATTTATTCAGAGAAGTTTCTGCCCCTCCACACTGCCTAACGGCATTATTCATAATATATATTGCTAGACAACACAGAATCCACTACACATTCAAAGACAACATACTCAAAGTAGTTCTACTCATTTGGGTCAAAATATTTTCTACAATGTAGACTTTGATTAGTCATTATTTTTTCAAACCGCCTCGGTAGCCTAGTGGTAGAGCGTCCGCCTCGAGTGCGGGAGGTCGTGGGTTCGATCCCTGGCCGCGTCATACCAAAGACGTAAAAATGGTACTAGCAGCTTCTTCGCTTGGCGCTCAGCATTACGGGGATAGTGCTAGGACTGGTCAGCCCGGTGTCAGTATAATGTGACTGGGTGGGGTATCATGCCACGTGTCTACGGCGTGATATTCCAGTGAGGCAGCACTATAAAGTTGGGCATTGTGCTCACTGCTACAAGTAGACACCGTCGTTTATATGACTGAAAAATTGTTGAAAAAGACGTTAAACCCGAACACACACACATTATTTTTTCAAAACTTCATAATAAACTAAAATAAGTCAGCCAATAAAAACAGATAGGGCCGTGTGCTAAACTGATTTGGAAAAACATAGACATCGTGCAAGTTTTCATAATGGGTGTCTATGGAAAAATCACAATATTCATAACATAAAAATTGTCTACAATGTAAAATTTAATGAAAATTCTTACAGTTGTAAACAGACACATGGCCTATTGTCATGGTCGCTTACACATAGCATGTGCGTTGAAAACCAGTTTCTGAAAACTGTGTCAGGAAGTTGGCGCTTTGGCTCAGTGATTAGAGCATTGGACTTCGGGTTCGAATCCCCCTCAGGCATTAATGACTTTTCATCATAAAATTCTATCCACTTCAATTTCCTTTACACTCTTTAGTCTTAATGTGAGGTTCTTCTACGAAAAAGACCTTATCTCGTGCCTAATATCGCACCTCCTATGCCAAAATATAGCATATACGTCTTCATAAATGATGACTCCTTTGAAAAGGGGAAGTGTTACGGCCGTTTACACCTAACCTTTACGTTTAAACCTAATCTCTGACAACTTTGTCAGGGAGTCGACGCTTTGGTTCAGTGTTTAGAGCTAGCCTTCCATCCGTGCGACCCGGGTTTGAGTCCCACCAGAGGCATTTCGGACTTTTCATAAATCGATGTCTATCCGTTTTAGCTTCAACTTTCTTTTTTGTCCGTTTCATTTGGTATGAATATTGAGTGCTGTTGTTGTTATTTTCTCCCCATTCCCATATGTTCATGAAGCCCGACCGCTTAGCTCAGTACAGAGGGCGTTAGTGATCGCCGGATCGCAAGTTCGACTCCCGGGAGAGAGGAACGGCGAGTGATTATTCTACATAAAGAAACTGAGGATCTAAAACTGTTTTGCTGGAGCCTTGATAGCGGAGTGGTTAAGGTCACTGACTTCGAATCACTTGCTCTTCACGGCTGTTTATGCAAAACCTCGTTTGGAGAAGTAAAAAATAAATGTTTCTTTTACATCGAAAATTTAAGCTTGAAATTTTGGAAAACATTTCTGTTTTATTTGCATGATTTTGTAAATAAATCATTTCAAGCAATACGCCTTAGAAGTAACGAACGATACATCAGTCTTATGCTTCAAAAGAAAAACACATGGCATGCAAATGTTCTTGTTTGCCTGACAATTTCATAACCGATTTAAACTAAGCATGAAACTGGTGAAAAAGATCATTGCATACAGCATTATATTTCTCATCGAGTTAAAACTATATAGTATGGACTCTTCAATGCCGGATTTTTTATATTCACTTTGCTTCGTGAGATTATATGTTTCATAACTTTATAGGGTATCTGCAAAAACAAAAATTCATAAATCTGTTGGAAAATCTTAATGAAAGCAGACTCGGTTTGATCGAGTCTCTTCGCATGAGATAATGTAGTATCCAAAACACCTAACACTTCTAACATCGACTTACGTGCAGGTCGGGGTCTATTAAGTCTACTATTACGTTTCTTGATTGCGTTTTAAGGGTATTTCCAATCTGACTTAAGTACTTGACCTTATAATGCAATCAAGAAACGTAATAGTAGACTTAACTAGAGCTATCACTAAAGGTGATGAATGTACCCCCCGCATGCACTGACACAGTACATTGCAATTTGACGCACACAAGACTGCATAATTATGTGGACTGTATGTATATAGACTGTATGTATACAGTATAGTAACAAAAAACAAAGTCCCATAACTATGCAGAATATTTATCTAAAAGAATGTAACATGCACCATGCACAACTAGGGTTTGTACTGATCACTTGTGTGAAGTTTCATTAAATTGTGTGCAAGGGTTTGGTAGATTAGGCACGCACAAGATTGCATATGCAGACTGTATGTACATAGTATGTTAACAAGAAACAAAGTCCCATAACTCTGCAATTTTTGTTGCTGAAAGAACCTAACATGCCCCATGCACAACTACTGTTGTTACTGATTACTTGTGTGAAGTTTCATTAAATTGTGTCAAGGGGATGAGGAGAGATGGTGCGCACAAGATTGTGTCTATGTATATAGTATAGTAACAAAAAAACAAAGTCCCATAACTCTGCAAAAAAATTTTTCTAAAAGAACCTAACATGCCCCATGCACAACTTCTGCTGGTACTAATCACTTATGTGAAGTTTCATTAAACTGTGTCAAGGGGATGAGGAGAGATGGTGCGCACAAGATTGTGTCTATGTATATAGTATAGTAACAAAAAAACAAAGTCCCATAACTCTGCAATTTTTTTTTCTAAAAGAACCTAACATGCCCCATGCACAACTACTGTTGGTACTGATCACTTGTGTGAAGTTTCATTAAATTGTGTCAAGGGGATGAGGAGAGATGGTGCGCACAAGATTGTGTCTATGTATATAGTATAGTAACAAAAAAACAAAGTCCCATAACTCTGCAAATTTTTTTTCTAAAAGAACCTAACATGCCCCATGCACAACTACTGTTGGTACTGATCACTTGTGTGAAGTTTCATTAAATTGTGTCAAGGGGATAAGGAGAGATGGTGCCCACAAGATTGTGTCTATGTATATAGTATAGTAACAAAAAAACAAAGTCCCATAACTCTGCAATTTTTTTTTTCTAAAAGAACCTAACATGCCCCATGCACAACTACTGTTGGTACTGATCACTTGTGTGAAGTTTCATTAAATTCTGTTAAGAGGATAAGGAGAGATGGTGCGCACAAGATTGCGTCTACGGACAGACGGACAGACGGCCAGACGGAAAGACGGACAGACAGACAGACAACCTGAAACCAGTATACCCCCCCCCCCCCCCCCCTTACAACTTTGTTGTCGGGGGGTACAATCAGGAGATGTACTTTAGTCAGATTGAGGGTATTTCCTAAAGAAGCGTTGAATTTATACACTGAGTATGGGGCGATATTCTACGGCCAACACACGCTGAAGGCTGATGTTGTAATAACTGAACACGTTTTCAGTACATTCTCATAAACAAGACGACCTGACCTTGATATCATTAAGATGAATATTCAGACCAACTTTCATACAGATCCCATGAAAAATATGGCCTCTAAAGAGGTCACAAGGTTTTTTATCATTTGACCTACTGACCTACGGTAGTTATTGACGGCACGTGACCCAGTTTCAAACATGACCTAGATATCATCAAGGTGAACATTCTGACCAATTTTTATGAAGATCCATTCACAAGTATGGCCTCTAGAGAGGTCACAAGGTTTTTCTATTTTTAGACCTACTGACCTAGTTTTTGACCGCAGTTGACCCAGTTTCGAACTTGACCTAGATATCATCAAGATAAACATTCAGATTACCTTTCATACAGATCCCATGAAAAATTTGGCCTCTAGAGAGGTCATAAGGTTTTTTTTATTATTTGACCTATTGATCTAATTATTGAAGGTGCATCACCCAGTTTCACACATGACCTAAATATCATCAAGAAGATCATTCTGACCAATTTTCATGAAGATCCATTCCAAAGTATGGCCTCTAGATAGGTCAAATGGTTTTTCTATTTTTAGACCTACTGACCTAGTTTTGGGCCGCAGTTGACCAAGTTTCAAACTTAACCTAGATATCATCAAGATAAACATTCAGACCAATTTTCATATAGATCCAATGAAAAATATGGCCTAGTATAAAGTTTCATCAACGTTACAGAAAAGAAATAGATGAACTTCCCTAATAAAGTTCTTGTCTATATTACAAAGTTATTCTGATTGGCTGATATGACAATGTCAGTCGTCGTTTAACTACAAGCGTACGCTAAAATGTGTGTATGCAGCATAAATGTGCAACCCGAATCAAATTTACAATCGAATGTGTACCAGACTTTGACTTCAAATTCAAAATCAGTTCTAAGATGATTTTTATTTATCACTTCGTGTTTTATTGTATAACTGTGATTATTATGCGTTTTGTTTTTGTTTGTTTACAATTTGCCTAACATATGTACACTGCTGTGACCGCTAGAGTGGATGTTCATTAGGGAAGTTCACGCAAGTTTATCTTTTTTAACGTTGAGGAAAGCATAAAATAGTTGGAGTATCTCTGCGATACGAAATATTGCGACAATGTGACTGGTGCACGACGGAAGATAAATTACTTTGTTCAATATGCTCGGTATCCATTCATCGAACTGCGTTTGTAGGGGAGAAATGCACGACTGAAATGGGTTATTGCATTTTCTCGTTCATGACCATGGTTCTTATAGAACTCTTAGAGGTAGAATACAAAAATTACAGTGTTTTTCTTCTTATTATTTCGTTTAGGTCTGGTGCCAGTGCATTAACCAGCCGAAAGAAAATATCTAAAGTTAGAGATTTACTGATGGGTTTGACTTGCATTTTAATCCAGTTGATTTATCATATTTTTGTAATGAAAATGAATGCATGTATGTAAACGTACTGAAATACATATTTTCAATCGAAACTAATATATAATATCTTACGACTCCATACCAGTTTTGACAATAACACTTAATCGTCACTACCACTGAAATGCACTTAAACGCGGAGGAATACATGCATAATCCAAAATTCTAATCAAAATTCAAATATAATGTTGATTCATATATTTATTATTTCCTTTAGAAAAAACACCCTTAATTTTATAAAAATAGATAAATAATCTAAAAATTTCAACAGAACCTTTTTACCTCTTCTAAAATTAATGATGTCGCCTCATAACATTATAATTTGCATTGTACAGACGCTACACCACTTGCATGTATATTGTATTCTGTGTTCTGTTTTATTTTAAATTATTTTGCTTTTAGTATGCAAAACCCAGGTCTTATCTTTTAAATGAACTAATTCAACAAGACATTAGTTTTATCAAAAAAAAAAGATATTTTGACAAACGTATGTATACGTTTGTTCGCCAACCGAACTTATATATTTAATAGAAGCAAAACGTATTATTGTGTACTTATTATAGCTTATTATAAATAATGTATAAGTTACTTTGACATACATATCATTCGTACACGATGTTTGGGTACAGAATAGTGTACGGAGATCAGCATTCCATTTAGAACAGTTTTTAGGCAACACTACAAAACTATTTTAGACGAAAACATAGAAACTTTTAGATAAAATTGTATGATTTAACGGTTCACCTGGTTTTGGTGCTTCTTCTTTTCTTCATCTTCCATGTGAACAATTGTGTACCGTACTGGGTCGTCGAAGTTCACCCCAAGAACAAAGTTAACCATTCCATTAAGCATCGTACTTTTACCTGTCCCAGTTTCACCAACTAGCATTATTGTCTTTTCATTGCCCCTAAAGTTGTTTTTCATTTCACCTGATCAGGAAATAACGAAAAATTGATATGAAAGAGTTGATGAATACTACGAATCCACTGCTGAAATAATGTTCAAATTATGATTAAGTAAAACATAGACAATGTAAATTAATTTGATACAATGGCATATCCGATTTCTTTTTTTTTTAAATCTATTAAACTTACTTTGGCAGACAATTTACCTTTCTAAAACACGGGAAGACCTATTGTCTCTGCTTGTAATAATTCATATTGTAGAAATAGAATTTTGAGTGATATGAATCATATTCTGCAGCCGTATAATATTATGCAGTTATGACCTTCATTTGAGAAAGACATCTTACTTCAAAACTTAACCAAACACAACAAAGAACATACGTTTATAGAGAAGAAACAACAATTTTTAACATTTTGTCACCTTAGATGCTAGTTCGTAATATACTTATAGGAAAGATGACCTTCAGCTCTCTGTACAAGATAGTATAGTATTATACTTTCTGTTTTCTAATGAAACGTAACTCTTGCTAATATTGGTAACAGCTATTCGGATTTATTTAAGCTGTCAGAGTATCTTGATGTAAGTGCCTTGCATGAACGTAAACATACAATTTATAAACGTGCTAGAAGTACAAAAGAGATTTTGGTAAAAGCAATCTGACGTCATTTTTAATCATGAAGTTGCAGTTTCACTCGATGTCATATTGATAAATGTTTCTTTCGAGTTTACATTTAAAATGGACAAACTGAATATACGCATGCCGATTTCACTGAAACAACAGTACGATTAATGCTTATTTGCTAGCAATTCTTATCTTAAGACAACAGTATAAGTGTCTTCCATATGATACCTTGATATCATCAATAATATTGACAGAAAACAAAATGGATTCGACTTGAGGTTATTTGTTTGTATTTTCATAAGCTATGTGTGGATTCATAAATTTGATACGGATTTTTAACGACTGTCCCTAGTATTTAGACAGAGTGCAAACGTTTGTTTGTCATTTCTTGGTATATTTCTCTACAAATCATATGATGCAATTATTACAAGTTATTATGCTTCCCGGCTTCGTTAGTTCGATCCCCGGACAGAGCCTACGTTCTCCGCGATGAATTGATAAGAGATACTGTGTCTGAAATCATTCGTCCTCCGCATGTGATTCATATAGGGAAGTTGTCAGTTACATGCTGAAAACACGTTTGTATTGGTACAGAATCTAGGAACACTAGTTAATTTAACTGCGTCACATCACTGAAATACAGCTGAAAAACGGTGCTTACCCCGAAAAAAATAACAACAAATCTTCGAAGCAACAATCACTGAACAAGCGGATTTACAGTTGGAGGTTGTTCAGTAGAGTTACGTTTTTTTTTTCATTGTAAACTTAATTAGTATTTTACGTGTCCACTGCCATACTCGTAAATGATAGGTTTTGTTTGTTTGTTTGTTTTGGGTTTAACGCCGTTTTACACAGTATTTCAGTAATGTAACGGAGGGAAGTTAACCTAACCGGTGTTCCTGGATTGTGTACCAGTACAAACCTGTTCTCCGCAACTAACTACCAACTTCCCCAAATGAAACAGAGATGGAGGAAGAATGATTTCAGACACAATGTCTTTTATCAAATCGTCACGGAGAACATACGCCTCGCCCAGGGCTCGAACTCACAACCCCGAGATCCGTAGATCTGCGCTCTCCCTATTGAGCTAAGCGGGCGGGCTCGTTAATGATAGGTAGTTTAGCAGTCGTACGAGTGTTCTTATCCGAACATTAAATCTTTTACACCCACTTGTAAGCGTTTAGTCCTAATAACAACACGTACCAAATTCAAACTTCTGAGTCATGGCTTCGCTATTCCTTGATTCACGAACTTGTGTAATAGGAAGGGAACGCGTTTCTGGAACCTTATTCTTTTCGACTACAACAGCAAAATCTTTTATTCTGATGGCTGGTGTCTGCTTTGTTTGAACTCGGTCGCTAGGTGGACTGTAAGGACCCTCTTCCTCGTCGAATAACACACGAACTCGAAATGTAAACGGTGTGTTTGACTTCAAGTCAGTCAATGTTGCCTTGTTAGTTTTGAATTCTTGAACGTATGGCTTCCATTTGCTTGAGGGATCATCGGTAAATTTAAAGCTTAGCTGATACGTATCATCTTTCCCAAATAAATGTGGTTTCTCCCAGCTTAAACTGATTGTATCTGCAGTGACATGTTGTATTTCTGGTTTCCCAGGCGTTCTCTGAAATATCAATAGAATTTGCTAAAATATAATCATACAATAAATGTTATCAAAGCATGATTTATATAACTCGCTTCACCATTGTTTGGTCTATAAAACATGATTATATCATTTTATGTTTGCTGGACTATATGTCAAAACATTTTAGATAAATCTGTGAAATTAATATGTCGGTTACTATCATTAATTTACTTTCAATTACAAATTACTGGCTGACAAACCGTAAGTATATAATATAGCTACGGCCGTCTAACGCCTAATGACATTTAATAATGTTTATTTATATCCCTAAAACATTGAGCCTGATTCTGACGCTAAATGCTTTGTTCGGAAAACATACAAACCTTGGATGGCACAGCTTACATGTGGACTGGACAGGGCGATATTAAGTAGAGACCATGTATTTAGATTTGCATATATATTTGTGATATGCGCGGGCACCTGTTCGTTTATGCTATCGGTTATATTTGTGTCAAGCACAAACTAGATTTCTATGATAGAAGAGTCAGTCATTGACCTTAGAGACAAGTATTCCGGTGTGTGCGCATCTTGTAATCGATTAAATTTAAGTTAACCTTTAATTAAAGAAAACATCATGTATATGTATCACTTACTTGGACATCTCTTTTTAGCTACGAGCCTGAATTTTAGTTTTGTATGATGAATAATAGGTCAAAGTAGTATTTAAACCTACTGGTGGCAGAACTATCGACTAGACATGAAGACATACCCAGCAAGATTGACAAAGTGTTAACATTTTGAAAGTGTGACAAAGTTTTAGACGCTGGTATAGATCATGCGCATGGCACGCTGTTTTATGATTTGGGCTATGTGTGTCTAGTAATATTAAAATTCATTGATTGACCTCCAAATAACTGTTTGTTTATGAAATATAATAAACGGACGAAAAGACATATGGAAAACGGAGGAAGAACAAATACATATATTTAAATACAACTCTTTAAAACTAGTAAAACATTTTTCTTTGAATTATGAAACTACACTACACGTGGAGGCTGACAATTCTCTAGACTCTTAAACTTAGGATAAATGACCTTTTGCACAATTTTTTGGAGGACACCGTCATTCGACGGTTCACTCGCAACTCAAAATGATTTGAGCAATACCTTTAAGTTCCAAAATTGCACAATGACTCAGTGCTTAGAAAAGGAGCTAAATTTCCTACTGGAGTTATTATTAAAAATGATTAATTTCGTTTCAATTAAATGATTTGTCAGAATTAGATTTATCCGTATAAGTATGAGAATGCAAGTAAAAAGACGGTAGTTATCTAAATTTATTTTAACTTAACTAAAAATTGATCCTGTAGCAAAGTTTACTTTCAAATGTTATTGTGTTAAAGTGCCACAAAATCCCTCGCATACTTTGATGATATACCACGGCAATGGCACCAAACCAGAAAAAAAATGCCACTGTACATGTTATACACTACCCCTGGGTATACTACTAGTATAAGAACCAAGATCATGAACGGGAAAAAATATTTGTTTATGTTTACTATAGATATTTATATTCCATTGTGTACCTGTTACATTTCTTCAATATTTCTTATCTCATAGAAACAACGCGTAGTAAGTTCATAGTTTCAAGAACGTTACATAACAATCTTGGAACTTTGAAAACGTATATCAGTCGTCGTGTAGCTACACGTTTACGCTACAATGTGTATATGTAGCATAAATTTACAGTGTGAATTAAAGAAACAAGACAAATGTATACCAACTCAAAATCATTTCTAAGATAAATATTCATTCATCATTTCGAGTTTGTTTTCTTGTATAACTGTGAATATTTTGCATTCTGCTTTGTGTTTGTTTACATTGCGCCAACCGTGTGCACACTGCTGTGACTTCTAGACCGGATGGCCTGTAGGGAAGTTCACACAAGATTTTTCAAAAGCATAATATATGTGGAGTATCTGTGCAATATAAAATATTGAGACAATGTGACTGGTACACAATGGAAGATCAATTATAGCAAGTTCAATATGCTTGGTATCCATTTATCCAACAACGCGTATTAGGTGAGAAATACACAATTGAATTGAGTTATTGCATTTTCACGTTCATTACCATTGTTCTTATAGTATACCTTTGTTGTTTTTGTTGTTTTTTTCTTTCCGTCTAGTGCCAGTTACCAGGTGTGCGTAAATGCTATAAAGGGGATTAAAAAGTAAGGCCATGTAGAGTTATGATTTTGTGCATTGCAATATCCTTTGATGTCCTGTACCTTTGTATTCAGTTCGAATGAATACACTTCAGCATTTCAAAACTGTGCATTACATATTAAATAAATTATCTAATCAAGGAGGATAACTGAAAACGTCAGCAAGAGATAATTGTAAGTTGCACTTGCTCGGAATATCATGTATCGTAGTGCAGAAACTCCTGGAATAGTTTTGGAATTGTAATTCATATTAAAATTTATAAGGAGATCCTTCGGAAGCATAGAATGCAACCAATCAAAATAATAGTAGACACGGTTTGATTTAATATGTGAGTGAGCGGTAACAGAATGAGCAAAACTCCTCACATCCACTAGCACCAGTTTAAGCGGAATACTATTACACAGATATTAAATGGACTCCAAGATTCTAAAAGACATAAAAAACACTAAATCCATGTACAGGGAGACTGGTTCTGGTCACCACATGACACATACAATTTGCTGTAGTGAAAGGTACTACTTTTTAGTATATTTTGACCCTTTCAGAAATAATTTCACGCAAGTTTCATTTCATGGTAATATGGATCGCGGGGTCTGTAGTTTGATCCCCAGACTGGGCGTATGTTCTCCGTGACGATTTGAAAGAAGAGACTGCGCCTGAAATCATTCGTCCTCAGCCTCTGACTCACGTTGGAAAGTTTGCATTTACTTGCTCAGAACGGAATTGTACTTGTGCAGAATGCAGGAATACTGGTTAAGTTAACTGCCCGTCGTTACATAACTAACTTTAAAGATATCATTGCAAGAAAAAAAAAACAACGTTAAACCCAAAATAAAAAAAGAACTTTTTAATACTCTTACCATTTGCCTTCCAGCTTGTGGTTGTCCTATATTCACTTGTATTTGGAACTGTTCTGGCATTTGTTGTGCTGAACCTTGGATTGATATTTTCCTGAAATGAATAATAGTGTCTTTTACAATTTTTGATGTTTTTAAAATCTAAATACTTTTAGTCTCGAAAAAGATAATGTGAAAAAGATAAATCTGTGTATATACGTATATGTAATTGAGAAATAAACTAACAAAAACATTTGTTGTGGGTATCTAAATACTTTAGTTCATAAATTGTATTCAAAATAGAAGTAAAGCTGACGAGACACTCCTCAGATCGATTCAGTTGCAAACTTATCAGTTATATTCGATTAAGTGAGGCCTATATGTCGCTGTGTTTTTGCCTCTTACTCATTTTTATTTCTCCAACAATATCAAGATATAAATATCAATGTTTTAAATAAAGACAATACAACTTTGTTTCATATTTCTATACACTGGGTTAAAAATCTAAGCATATAAGATTACTCAACTCGTTAGTTAGACCTTTTAAAACATTCAAACGTAAACAGCGATATCTTGAAAAAAAAAATGCTATCTTGTATTTGATACTGTAAGTGTAGAAATATTCGCGGGCTTCAAATTTTTGCGATAATCGCGGTGAACGGCAGTCCGCGAATTCATGATTACCGCAATTATTTCATCATAATTTTTTACTAATAAGTTATATTTCGGCGCAAATACGAACCATTTCAATCTAGTCTGTAGAAGTATGCATGACGTGTCATTATGCATTTGTATTTTCATGTACCTTCATGAATATAATGAATATAAACAACTTATTAGTTATTGTATTTTATTCAATTATTGAAAAACAAAATTGTGTTTTGTGTTATGTTTTACTAAAACACTTGTAAACACTTGCAAACATGCACAAATAAAAAGTGTCAAACGCGGCAATTTAAACCATTAAAACAAATCTTGTTAAGAAACGATTAAATGATCATTAGACCACTTTCTATCAGCTGTAAAAACATTCGCTATTGAGATAAAATTTCTATTGTTGATTTAATCGGTTTTCAATTCAGTCCTTTTATAAACAGCCCAAGTACATTTTATGATGCTCAACAGATGATGACTATAATCAATACCATTTTGATTGTTTGTATTGTCCAATTTATTTGACCTCTCAAAATATGGACCGGGCTTTCATTATATTCTGTTCGAGCCTATACAAAATTAACATGAAAGCTGGGAACATGTTTTAACAGGTCAATTAAATAGTACAATATATGTAGGTGCTGATTGAAAAACAATTTCAATGTCTATAAACTATTAGAGGCATATAGCGTGTCAAGGTTTATGAACCTATGACTGATCCGTGACGTAGTTCCAATTCGTCCGTGTTTTATACAAGTTAAACTCTTGTAGTAGCCTCCCTTGAATAAATATTTGCCGTGCGTGAATTCATGATTTTAAGCCTAGGTCTCCACGAATTCAAAATTGCCCGAATATATCTACGATGCCGAAAATGTGTCGTTCGCAAAATTTGTCTCCGTTAATTCATATACACTTACAGTAGGCCATTTCTTGCTTTTTAAAGTGAATTTTACCTCTGATAAGAATGCTACAGGGTTAGACGTATTTGAAAATATTGAGATACTTGCGGTAAAAGTATATTATTTTGCCTTTATTATTATTTCACATAGTGTGGAAGAAATGTAGGTAGGTTTTACATCTGCTCCAAGGTCATTATTGAATGTAGGGAGCAGAATTTAAAACAAACTCACAGGACTCGGCCATATCTGCTCATAGTTTGAGCTAAATTTCTCACCGATTAAATCATTTTACTTGAGGCTTCCTAGAACAATGTTCTCGACATATTTATTTTGTGTTTTATAACTGTTTACTAATATTTTGAGGTTTCTTGTGTCAAAATTACTTGTTTAATGAATTCTCTGCGAACGTTTTGTACAGTGGTTATCACTTTGAAATGTATCTGTACTTGAGGAAATATCATAAATTATACAGCATTTTAAAAAAGCGACACAGTAAAAGTTGTTTAAAAATTACAACACTGCGAAACAATGTTACCTGTAAGACTGTATCAAGATAATTCATTTTTCAAACATTACTATAAAGGGTCTACCGGCTTGATAACCTAACGAATTATAAAACCGTCAGTATATTTTTTCACAGTGACCACATCATAACCGTTCCAGTAATGTATAGTACAATGTGACATTTTATTAGACCCATACAATTATTTTAAAAATCTTTTAGGATCCTAGGCTCAATCGTCAAGCAACAGAGACCAGAAGTCCTATAAAAATGATAAATTGCTCATTTATTTTACCATTTTGTCAAAAAGTATGAAATTATGTGATGGACACTAAATAAACATGTACGCTATATGTAATACGTGCGCACATAATTATTATAATATGATAATAGTAAAATACACATATATATCATCTCCTCTTTGCCACCGAATTTACATCATAGATATGCTAGAACAGTTTGCAAATATGTTTTACGCTCCTTTGAAGGCATGAACTTAAATTAGTTCTGACAATAAACGCTTTGGCTAGCCACTATCATCTGTAGTAACATTTATAGACAATTATAATTCATTCAGCTGTGTTCAAAAATGCATAAATAAGGCAAACTTACTTACATAATTTTGACTCGTCTTCAAAGTTTTGTGTGTTGGTGAGAAAAGGTATTATTAGGTCATCGTATACCTGTTGGGTTAATGTGTTCCGGTCATCCGTGATCGAGCAATCACAGGTAGAACAATATGTATTTAAAAGGAATTTTGAAGGTACATGAAGATAAGCTTTGCGCGAATAGCTATTTGAGCTTTTCCAGTTAGACGAAACGAAACTGGAATTTATACAAAGTGTATTAATATCCTTCAGAAAAAAATATCCCTATAACAAAATGCTTACCTCTGCTCTTCATTTAACTGAATTCCTTCAGACACAGAAACGGTTACATGGTTTCTTGTAAATCGGACAACTTTATGATCATCAAGGTGACGTTGACAAAGGTACTCATTGCATTCCTTGCAATAGCAGACTGAACTGGAGGAAGAGGTTTCTTCTTGGCATGCATTGCAGTTCATAGTTTTGCCTTCCCTGTCTATCGTAAGAGGCTGTTTAATAATTATTATTAGAAATTAATAATCTAACAGCAAGAATCAAGAACCATAGCATTGTCATGTAACAAGGTTTTCAACATTTGACAGTTACCTTAGCGACCCTAAATACAATTCCATGGACGACATTTAAGCTTGCTATACACCATGTTGGATACACCATGTTGGTGACAATTTGTCAGTTCGGATTAGTTATTCATCCAACGTTTGTCTAGTTCTAGAAATTGTGAGCTTGACCTTGTCCTATGACCTACAAAGACATTTATTAGCTAAAGGAAATAAAACATCAATCAATTAGCCATTTGAAACTTTTTAAAGGTTGGATTGGAAAGGGACAATATTATTATAGCACAAACTTGAGTAATGATAACCTTGGCCATGCTTGTTAGTTTAGGTCACGTAAAGATGCATGTAAAGAACCACTGAATTCTAATATTGAATATCTCAAGATCTCTAGAATATATCCGCATGCATAACAATATATAACATATCGATTCCTCTTTGTTCTGTCACTGGCAAGGGAATCTGCGACAACTTACTATGCTGAGGTGAACATTAGGCTGAACGTTCAAAGGTAAAATGTCAGATGATATTTTAGTATGAAGAGTAAATAAATATAAAGCATGACACACATTACTCCAGTTTTCATAAAATGAAAGTAGCTGTGCAATATGGAATATTGAGACAAATGTCAAAGAGCGGTCTGAATATTCGCAGTTACAAATTTTGTTTTGTAATTCATATTTTATTTCCAGAGAAACTCCTTTTACATGTTCACATAATATAGCATAAATCTTTCAGTAAATCGATAGCATGATATGTTGAATTACAAACAGATAACTGCACATAGTACATAGTGACAAAGTCAGTGAATAACAACAACAACAGTCGTGAATATTCTATTGCCAGCAAAGATATCATCTAATATTATAGATATTCCTACTTATAGACAGAACAAGATAACTGAAGGGAGATATAAGCTGTTATTAATGATACATACTTTCTGACTAAGTTGTTTCCCTTTGTAGGGCTGTGTTAAAAAGCTAAAAAAATTATAAAAAAAAGTTATTTTTATTCTTTAAAATTTTAAATTATCTTTATAGTAATATTTCTTATTCTTAATAACAATTTAATCAAGTCTTTTCTAATTTACCTAACCCATTGTAGGACTATGTATTAAGAAAAAATATTTTGCCAGTGGTTAGGTTATAAAGTACAGTGAATATCAGTATCTTCAGTTTGTTTAAGACAATAAAAATATTCATCGAGTTAAAGAGAGAGAAAGAAAAAAGACAGCAAAAGGTAACAGAATCTAGTTCTAGTTTGTAAGACAAGGTTGTTAGTTGATACTGTAATATCTTGAACACAATACAATAGGAGTACTCAAGGAAAAACAACAACAACAACAACAAAAATAAAAGAAAGGAAAAGAAAATAGAAAGGCAAGGGGGTTTAGCGCGTGAGTCTTCTATCTGTGTGACCGGGTGTTTATTTGGAGGGAGTGGGCAACCTATTTTTAAACTGAAACAAACAATATAGAAGCGCTTTAACTTTCAATCTTTTGATATAAGCGCATAAAAGGTAGAAAGAAGGAGCATTTATATAAATCTGGTATAATAGTACCCACAATAATATCTTTTCAAAGAATTTCTAATCTATCAACAGGAGGAAATGTCTCTATTGACTTTCGAAATTTAACTACATTGTATTTTTTTACTTTAAATAAGTATTTAATACTATTTTTCAGTCCTTCCAGGTTTGGCAAAGCACTTTTCATTTTACACGAATAAATATATGATTTACATGAGATAAGGGCAAGGTTAAGTACATCTGAAAACAGTCTGTTACCAAATAAAATATCAGTACTTGTCCAGTTTGCACATAATGTAATTGACACTTACTTTGAATCCATTTTCTATTATTCAACCAGAATGTGGTTATAAATGGACATTCGTAAAACAGATGTAAAATAGTTTCTGAAGCTCTATGACAAAAGGAGCATTGGTTATCATGTACAATACCCATTTTGAAACAAAGATGATTAGTTACTAAGCTTCTGAGATTGATTCTGTACTGTAACTACTGTAGTTTTGGATCTGTTGTAACTTTAAAAGGTAGACTATTCATCTTTTGCCAATTAAAGTTAATTATATTTATCACATTTATCCATTTTTGCTGAGATATAGGTTTGGGTTTTGTTACCACAAGTGAGTCGTACATAAACCTACATCCCTGTTTTTTGTTTAAGAATAACTGTAGACAAAAGAGGTTATAACGGAAAGTGTTTTTTCTTCGCCTTATGTGAAACATGCAAGGTTTGTAAGCTCGGATTGCCAATACAATATTATTATATAACAAGAAATTGTTTCCTTCTATTTCATATATTTCTTGAAACAAATCAAATGATAGCAGATTTCCGTCTTTGCACATAAAGTCAATTAATAAAAAGGCACCTTTACAAATAAAATTTCTAAAACAGAAAAGCTTTCTGCCTATATGAAATTTATGACCATTAAAAATGGGTTCTGAAAGAAAATCTTCCCAATTTGCTGGAGTCTTTACAAAAAGCAATTGGTGTATTCCTGAGAAATGGATTTTTAACTTCTGAAAATTTCTTTTGTAAAAAATGTGTGCCATATTTTTCAATAGAATGAATCCATGGATACATGCTACTAACTAAATCATAATAAGAGGAGTTACTGGTCAAATACCTTCTAAACCATGAACATTTCATGACTATTATGAACTTTTCAACATCAATTACTCTTAAGCCTCCCCCTTTAAAGTCTTGTTTTACTGTATCTCGTTTTACCTTATCTGGGTTTTTATTCCACAAAAACTTAAAGAACATATTTTCTATATCTTTTATTATATCACGTGAGGGGGTAGGAAGACTAGCAAAAAAATGATTAATTTTTGGTAGTGCTAATATTTTCAAAACTACATTTTTTTCCAGTAGGAGTTAAAATCCTTTTAGACCAAATTGTCAATAGAGTTTTAATTTCTTCAATTTTTGGGCCAAAATTCAATTG
This sequence comes from Mercenaria mercenaria, assembly GCF_021730395.1. Taxonomy (NCBI): domain Eukaryota; kingdom Metazoa; phylum Mollusca; class Bivalvia; order Venerida; family Veneridae; genus Mercenaria; species Mercenaria mercenaria. The sequence goes on from NC_069378.1 coordinate 44,976,940, forward strand.
TACAATCTCTTCTAAGGCTGTTGTAAAATTTACTCCCAGCAACTTAAAGGTACTTTCCCACTGCAACAATAAATCTGGACAAATACAGATAATTACTGTTCCTTAAAGCACCAATCCAGACTGCTTTAGTTTTATCTACATTTACATGTAGTCCTGAAATTTCTGCATAGAACTTTAACATGTTTACAGTATTTCTCAGTGACTTTGCCGAACCATCTAACAAAACTGTAGTGTCATCGGCATATTGTGATCATACCTGATCAAATATATTAATTCCTTTTATGTTCAAAAGAAAGATTCATTATATTGCCTTGAATGTTTCGTGTCAACAAACTTGCAGTTTATGCCCCAAAGACATGGAATGTCAGAAATCAGCCTCCATGATTATATTTTTTCTTTTAGGTGTTTGTATATCAGGCGTTAATTTATTTATTCTGATCTTTGGATTGCCTATTTATATTAAATGTACAAATATCAATGCAATTATGCAATGTTAATCGATATCAGAGCCAGAGCCTTAATTTGGCGTATGTATTTACTCTGGTGGAAAATAGCGTTCTTGCAACATCATTATATTTACAAAAACGTTTTAGATCATATTGCAGTTATTTTGCAAGATTGTCAGTATTGCCATAAACATAAACCTCTCGCTCTTTTAGAGATCCCCTGCTTATAGCTATACACTGTGCTGCCATAAGGTAGACCTGTACGTTGGAATAAAAGTGAGACACTTATAACGTGGTTGATCACAAATTCAAAGATCAATGTTTTAGTGACAAATAACGAAAAGAAGAATAGCCAATGACGATTTCGAGGCTTTTTATGGATTTTTTTTCTATTGGTTAAAAGAGAATACTTATTATTTGACAACAATTTATCATTATAGCAGTCCACATAAACAAGAGACGCGATTTTAAAGTGAAACCACCTTTTTAATTTTCGGTGACTGACAAATAATAAAAGATATTTAGTTGTTTGCAAAAAAATCACGTAAATTCACACTCAAACTTTTCTTCACCCATCAGATCACATTCTGGTGCCACAAAAATGAGTTTTGTGCCCTCGTTACCAACAACTAACTAACATAACAGAAATTATCATGTAACTTCAATGAGCTCAACAAAATAATTTCTAGCACAACTATTGTTATGAAATGTGTTATTATGTTACATACTACAACGTGCAAAAGCAAGGAATATGACGAATTGAGACATGTTATTATAATAAGCTAATTTGAAAAGATAACAATCTAATAACAATATGTGACAGGTGGTAAATGACTCATAACCTAATCAAAAGTATGCTGTTATTTCTACCGTCCAGTTCGATTTTCTTTAAAAAACGCTTTCCTGTACTCTGATTTATAAGTTATAAGTTAAAACGAAAAAAGAACTAACATGTAACCTACAGCCTTTTTCTCCATCCAAATCCTGTAAGCAGTCCCTTTGTTTCAATCAACTTACACTAATTAGAGCCATTCACAATAACAAGTCAATAGATAAATTGAATAATCCTAAAATATTTTAATCCTGGCATGTCGTTAAGTAGGCAATATCATAGAAAAATTACACAATATTCACTTGAGAATAAATCGATTACCTTACTGAAGATATTTAGCTTTAACCTAAAACAAAAGCTATATTTCTTCTAGGAATGAAGTCTATATGTAGCATTGGGTATTGCAAAAATAGGCAGGCGCGAAGATATTTGAAGGCCAGAACAATTGTGCGTAGTCTTGTGTTAAAATACTTTTTTAAAATGTTCTTCACTTACATGAATAGATCAGCATCTGTATCATCATATACTATGACACCATAAAACAAGGTATTGCATGTACATCTTTCAAATGAAAAATAATGATGCGAGGGTGCTTTAAAAAGTTCTGTTACTGATATACGTCCAAATATAAGTACATTATTTAATGTTTCATTTTTAAAAGCAGGTAATTTAAAAGCGGTATTTAACACAAGAGCTGTCGGAAGACATTAACGCTCGACTATTCAACAATTTTGTCAATTGAATAAATACAAGAGTCAAAAAAGGGGCATAATTTTGTAAAAATGCAAAACAGGGTTATGGAACTCATACAGTGCATATCAACTCATGACAGTGGACAAGTGTGTGAAGTTTCAATCCATTCCCATAAGTGGGTTCTGAGATACCAGCTTACATATAAGAATTTACCATAAAATGCTAAATTGAAAAAGGGGCATAACTTTGTAAAATGCAAAGTAGAGTTATTGAATCTTTGCACTGCTTGTCAAAATTATGACAGTGAACAAGTGTGTGAATTATACACACTTTCCCCTTAATGAATACTGAGATATCATCTTACATGCAAAAACTTAACAGAAAACAGCTATTTTCGAAAAAGTGGCATAATTTTGAGAAAATGCAAAGTGGAGTTATGGGACCTGCACAGTGCATGTTAGATCATAACAGTGAACATGTGTGTGAAGTTTTATCCATTCCAATTGATTGATATTGAAATACCAGCTGACATACAAAAACTGCCTAGTGGAAAAATGGGCATAATTTAAAATAAAAAAACGAAGAAGAGTTATGGGACCTGCTTAGTGCGTGTCATTCAATTTATCCCCGTTAGTGAGTACTGAGATACCAGCTTACAAACAAAACCTTAACCAAACATTTCTAAGTCGAATAAGGGGCACAATTTTGTAAAAAGGCAATAAAGAGTACGGAACCAGGCACCTCTCTACACTTTACAAAATTATGCCCCTTCTTCAACTTTTTGGTTAAATTCTTATATGTAATCTGAAACCTGTACAGTTTGTCAGTTCATCACAGTGAATAACTATGTGAAGTTTCAATTCATTCCCACAAGTGGTACCAGCTTACATACAAAAACTCAACCAAATCCGACGCACGGGCGAGTCCAATAGCTCTTCTTTTCTGTGAATAGTCGAGCTAAAGATTAAGTCCGGTTTTCATGACCCTGAGATGCTTGTCGTAAAGGTCAGCCTAAGACATCGTTTACTTCCAAGAACAGGATAGGGATTTCAGAAGGAACATTTAAAACTGTTCTGACAAAGCATTTAGGTATGGTCTTAGATAGGTCTGTTCTGGAGGGATCTCTCTTTGATTGATTCCTGATCAGAAAAAGAATAAAGCTAGATTACAATTTCTAGAGACCTGCTAAAACAATTTCAAAATTGCAACGCTAACAAATATCTAACTTTCAAACAGAAGACGGAACTTGGGTGTTTATGTTAGAACTCCGAAAACGATCTAACAAGAATCAATGGAGAATAGGAAATGAAACACGGCCTTTAATATCAGTGTCAGGGAAGCGCTAAAAGTCTTTTTGTGTACAATTTTCTGTAAGTATTGTGACCCAGTTGTGAGATTCCTTGTCAAACAGGAAAATATATTACAGTGCTCCAACTCTACGGCGGTCCTCTGAACAACAATTCCCACTTTGCAACAACACTCACTACTGACTCCAAAATATGCTTATTGAAATTTACTTTACCTCTCTACATTAACACAATAATCAGCTCCCTCCGAACAACAATCACATTTTCCGTCTCTCAAAGGGTGTTGTTGTAGACTGGGAGAACAGTACCTTTTTTGTTTGTGTTTGGTTTTACGTCATACCGATACAATTACAGATCATATGGTGATTTTCAAGCTTTTCATAGTGGAGGAAGAACCCGGGTGCCTTTCCGTGCATTATTTCATTATGAGCGAGCACCTTGGTAGAACTACCGACCTTCCGTAATTTCAGCTGGTGTTATCATTATGTTGAATTATACGCCCGAAGTGAGACTCAAACCCACACTAGTGAGGGGCAAGTGATTTGAAGTCGATGATTTTAGCCACCCGGCAACGGAGGCACCTACAATACTAGCAGTTTCTACAAGAACACGGTACTTAATACCATTAAGAATTTCCATGAGAAAACTAGTTTGAAATGCATTTTCCTCTTCCATGACAATGATACAAGCCAAATAAAAGTAGTGTCGTCATTAATTTTCTGCACACCCATAAGGTAAATATACATCAACACCCACCACATTATTCCGATTTATGTTCATGCGACTTTTGTCTATTTCTTCTTGAAACAAATACTAATGGCAAACTACTCTGACTATTTTAGCAAAAATGAACAGAAACTTCCAATTTCAAAAATTTAAATTGTTTATTGTTAGTTCCTCTCGCAACTTTATTATATTGTAATATTTGTTGAACATTCATATTACCAGTAGAAGGGGTTATAAACCAATATATACCGTGAGTTTTCATGAGTTTAAATCTTTGTCCAAGTTCCCCAAAGCCGAGTATCTACACATACCATATGGATGCATGATGATCGGACTTTGACCTTGGACGCGTTCCATGACTAAGTTTTACAAAACAATGTTCGGTCTCCGCTGGGTTTTAGATTGACATTTTGACAGCCGGTTTTAATGATACTTAAAGATTAAATTCCAGTTGAGACTGATAATCCATACTGAGTAGTCACTTTAAGATAGTAAATTTAAAACTTAACTTTTAACATGCAATTCTGATATCAGATTTAATTATTATGAAAATTCAAAGTGGCTATTTCCATTTTTCTTATTTCCAAACATGCTGATACATAACTAGTTCAGGATGATTTAGTTGAAATATGGTACGTATGTATCGGATCTCGTTTCGACGGGGTTGAAAGATACATGTATGAGGACTTCCTGTATGTTTAGACAAAGTGTTGAACTAAATCATTCAAGATATTTTAGTAAAACTTCTATTTTATCGAACATTAGATACAATTATCAAAATTAATGAGAAACAATGACCTTTTTCGTACAGAAGTCTTCGAGAAAACGGTATTTATACTATGCAACAAAAATTAAACGGACTTTCATTTCATTCAGAATGTTTTATTAGTTTTTCACAATTATATTTTGTACTGCGTTTTTTTTTCTTATTTTGTTGCTAGGAAAAACTAGTGTAGGAATTGTACGGACGGACACATATTAAAACCAGGAATCGCCGATATCTTCAAATCCATGTTTCAAGTTGTATTTTTAATACATGAACATATTATGGTAAAGTATTATCGTAGTACAGTGGGTTCGAAACTTCACATGTCATGTCTTTGGATCCGCGCGGAGGTTAAGTCACGTCAGAAATGTGTTAAAATATAAAAACGAAATGTTAAAGCATACGGATAATTGAAGAACCTGCTTAACGCAAGTAAAATGGGACAGAGTATTTAGATGACATCTGAAAATTGCGATTACATGTTTTAAATGTAGCCTGTTCACTATCCATATATTTTCTAACGTATGTATTGTATTATAGCAGATAATTATATCACAATACACTAATTTGTACAATGAAGGCAAAAGTTACTACACATATAGGTAAAAGAAACATATATACCCGAAATCTTTTTCCTTTTTTGCGAACCTTTAAATATTTTGAGAAAACCCCTACTGTAAGTACGCAGTCCGCTGTCCGCAGTCCGCGTCGAAGTAAGTTGAAAATCTCTCTGGTGGGTATTTAAGTCAAATAAAACAGAAAATGACTTCAGTCTTCAAAATGTTTCAGATTTGAAGAAATTATCCGATTGGGCACCTTTAATCCCCATGCTTTTTCCATGCAATAACCGTACATTCCTTTCAGCGGGAAGTATGACACTTTATGTAAATATTAAGCAGTTACACGTTTTGTGATTACAAGTCGAAATAGGCGATCTCGCTAGAAAAGGTCAGAGTTAACATGTAGAAGTTTTGGATGTACGATTTCCACAGTATAATAATATTCTGAATGTTTCGTAATGTGCGCAATACTATCTCATTTCCGAGTCTTCAACTGTGAATGGTTTGACTTGATCCACCCAAAACATATTAAGCCATGTAAAGGTGGTGTAACATTATATTTAGATCCCAACAGTAATTTACAAAGGCGTCATGTTACGACGTTGAAAATTGACTTCATGGGTGATTTTAACGTTATACCACTATTACATGAGAGAACCACATAAAACATTAACAACCAGGTCAGTACTGCAACTCAAACCAACGGCCCCAAATCGATGAGAGCTTTTGAATTTAACGTTAAAATATGACCCGACTGTAGTTGATCAGTTTTCAGACATCCTGTCCATGGATACATAACACATATAGTCACCAATTTTACATAAAGATGTACAGCTAGGATTTTATTTCTATATCTGACCAGTATCTGCAGAGTTATGGCCGATGAATTTGCAAATAATTAGATGTGGCGCGCTCGAATGTATAACTAAACGTTTATTGCTTACAGTCCTGAAAACTACAGAAATGTTAATATGTGCTGTATCGTAACAGGCAAATTGCGTAAGGTTATTGGGATCAGTTTTCGACCTGACTATAGGTGATCAATTTTCAACGAGGGTCAAATTTTCACGCTTGTATGGATCATTAAATAACGGGCGGGGTCAATTTTCAACGTTGAAAATTGATCAGTCATCCGTTGAAAAAGGACCCATGGGGTCAATTTTCAACGGGGTCAATATATAATGTTACACTGTAACTAAGCGTAAAATGTGTTAACTAAAACGAGGCAACAGTAGCATATCGAACTTATCAACCGAATTTGTTCCCAAGGTTACGTAGTAATGTATCCAATTGATCTTTCATCGGAACATTTATGTGTACTTCTTTTACTTAACTATTATTATTATTATTATTATTATAATTTAATTGATCATAATATATATATACAAAATAACCTAGCCTACAACAATCTACGCGTCTACAAAGAAACCTGATAAAAATAGATTAGTGATCTTAAACCAGAAAATAACTTCAGACGACCTTCAGCTTTTCCCAGAAGAACTGAAAATGAAAATACACAGGCTAAACTTGAAAACGAAACTCGCATGAATTCTTGGAAGAAATTTTAGTTTCGTTTTCTATTACGGCTAGATATAATTCTCCATGTTTTAGGACATACTTTACATTTAAAAGATGATAAAACAAGATATCGAGTTGGCATGTGATTAGTATTCAACGCTTTGTTTTGTATTTTACTGCTTAATGATTATATTCATTCAAATTACGTAAATAAATGTATGATCTTTCAATTATGTGACAATGTATGATCTTTCAATTATATGACAAAAGTCATAATATGTCAACTGCGTTTCAAATGTATCTTAGCTGCAGATCTAATGCTTGGGAAAACCGGAAGTTTTAAACAGTTTTATATTATGTAGTGCAAGTATAGTTTCGTGGATGAGATTTTTTTTTTTTTTTAACTTTTAAAGGCACTGACTTTCAGATCGCACAACAAAGAAATAAAATGATTTTGAATATCAGGAATGTAATGCTATATTTCTTAGAAGTTCAACTAAGTTACTGACAGAATATAAATTATGGAATCACATAAGAATTGGCGGTTTTTACTAATTTTACAATTCAAAATTGAAAAGCGTTTAAACAGGGTATCGGAGGTACATTGCCTTTATTATATCGCTTTATATCTAACTACCGTCAAGTACGTATTCCTGCGCAGTGTATTTGTCAAGACCGCAGGTAAATGTTTATTGCCGTGCAAACATGGGTTTAATTCCCGGCCTTCTTTTAGTAATCTCATGAACATGATGAACAGACTGTATCAAACCGAGTCTACTATTATTCTAGTTGGTTGCAATCTATGCTTTCAAATGATCTTTTTACATATCTTATTACAAATCTGCGTGACTCAGTACAATTTATATCGGAGAAATGATTCATTTTAACAGCAAAAACTGTATCGCTTCAGTAGCCGTGAATAGGTGTAGAGGCATTGTAACTATTATTATTATTTTGTACTTTCATCTAGTACACCATCGTAGTTATTTATATTTTAAGAGGTTAGAGAACGGCCAAGTTCTTGTAGTAATTTCTTCTTTTAAATTTCAACTTTAACCCAGTGTTATCTAATATCATTGCTTTGTAGATCGAGATAGGATCATTTTCAAACAAAAAAAGTAAAGTGTAAATTATCCGGAAGCACAATGATCCCCAAATAATCGTTTTATTTAAATGGGTACTGTACAAAACTATGAGGATGATAACATACACCTGATACCTTATCATATTGTCTACCATACAAAAGTATAACTCATCCATTAAACTAACTTATCAAAATAATACGATAACAACCAGTCGTATTATATATTTAAAGAAACAGTACTTTGAAAATACAATTATGAAGAATCGAAACATGTTTATGACGAAAATGCACACGTAAATAAGAGTAGTAATAGTAAATAATAGTGCAGTAAATTAAGAGTTCGCCTTTTGTGTTAAGCAATGGAATTACAAGACACATAATAACGCACACCTGTTCAAAGGCTTTCATTCTAAACATTATGTTTCGCTAAAATATATATATATTCCTAGCGTGAAATAAGTCCGTTTTCCAAAATAATGATCATAGTGTTACAAACAATTGTACATATCTATTTTATATACATGTAACAAGGTTTTCGTTGCAAATACATCTGTTTATACTTGTATGTATTTGTAAAAATACTAAAAATAAACTTTTAAAAAATGAACCTCAAGATAATTGTATAATTTAAAAGAAAATATAAAAAGATTTATCGTTTCATTATTGTTAATAGATATGCATTGCTCATAAACACTTGCTTGGTTATCGTGGGTGTCCAGTGTGGGTCATTGTCGCATATATGGAGCACAAAAGAACAAAATGATGATACTACAATGTCAAGAAAAGTCTCAATGAAACTACGACTTTTTGATAGGTTGATATATCAAAACAATGACACTTCGATGGTGAAAGGTCAAAATTATCCATCATTAAAAAAAATAGGAAACTCCACAGGTCGCTAAACGCAACAAAAAAGAAAATGTTTCAGGCTTGGTTTCATTGATCCTGTTCGTGGACATACCCAAAGGATGATTATACAATACCCAAAGCTATGAAAGCGGGAGTACTGGAACCACCCAGGCCGAAATGGTCATGTTGAGAAACTAAACAGTACCAGTAACACGACATAAGAGTCGTGCTGAACGATCTGAGAAGATCGGAATGTAACAGCCCTGATTATATAAAGCCATAGTTCATATTTTAGTAATTCATGTAGTTCAATATGGCTGAAATATATAATGGAAAAAGACTCCAACCAAAATCCTTTCTTTTGTAACTAAGAAGTTAATGATAGACCTGTTTATTGGATTATATGGGAGACCCTTATTTAGAAGTTGATCAGTTAAATTACAACATTTCACTATATGAATCACTGTGTTTCGAATTTATCTTCGAAGATTTATATTTTAGTGGCAAATAACAAAAAGAATATCCAATGGCGTTTTTACGAAATATTTTCTTATTGATTATAATGAATATATACTAATTTGAGAAGCATTCAATACAAATAAGGGAGGCGATTTATACCTGAGTTGAAGGTGATACCATGTTTTGATATTCCAGTGAATGACAGATAACAAAAGATAATAACTAATATTTGTCTTCACCCATCAGAGAGGAACCAATCCTATGCATTAAGAATGAGTTCTGGTGCCCTCATCACCAACAATTTACTTATCAATTAAAACTTCAAGTGACTTTAATAAGCTGAACAAAACCATTTCTAGCACTAACATTGTTACGAAATTAATTGTGATATTACATATGTCTCCCCCTATGTATTATATATTTAGCTCTGGTGGCCATTTTGTGCAGTGAAGGGGAACGTGCCAGCGACTTTCACAAATGGGGTTAGTACTGATCACTCCTGTTAAGTTTTGTCGAAATCCAACATGCATTTTGACCTATGAAAGCCGAACAAGACCTTTCTACCTTTAGTTCTGGTGGCCATTTTGTGCAGCGACACGAAACGTGTCGGCAGTATGCACAACTAGGCTTGGTACTAATCACTCTTGTGAAGTTTCGTTGAAATCTGTCAAGCAGTTTGACCTGTGAAAGTCTGACGAGATTTGCCTACATTTAGATCTGGTGGCCATTTTGTGTAGCCAAAAGTTCAAATGTAAAATGTATGATGATATTTATGATGAAGAGGACTTGAACTTAAAACACCACACGTCTTACTCCAATGTCAGTTTTCATGAAATTAAGGTAGCTATCTGTATTTAATGTGTTAAGTAATCAAAATGTCAAAGTGTGATCTGAACATTATAATGATATTTCGTGTAATACAAGGAATGGCAGGCCTCGAATTTCTGACATGGATCACCTGTAATAAACTGATAAATTCAACTGCGTGTGGGAATATCAGGTCATGATCATTAGTTTGAAGGTAGCCCCAAACTAATAAAGTACATGGGCGACAAGCAAATACAACCATCCATCAGACAAATGCACATTAAAAAAATAAACAGCATTCATTCAAAAACATTTCACTTGAAACATGTTTATACGTGCACACCAATTGTCCACGAGCATTTATAAACAAAAATGAATACGATCATAGAATAAAGTAGTATCAAACAGACGGCTAATAAAATTTCGCACCAGCAATAGATAGACTGATGGTCCTTTCAATAGAAACAATTTTTTGCTACTTGAAAGACATTTTGTCAGCTTAGGTGAAATCGGTAGGTCAGCAGCACTTAAATACCGAAATGTCTCTCATCTTATACAGCCACTTTAAAGCAACATCAAAAATGACCCTTTGAACAAGTTGACGAAGTTCCAGCAATTTCCGTATCTCTTTGTTTATCTATGGACCCCGTACTTTCCTCAGTTTTTTCATAGGTCGTGCCCAATCCCTGATATTTCTAGAGTGCAAGAAATTGCTAAATATTGGCTCCTCGGTCATTAGCAAAAACGATCAAGTACACATATAATATATGTGTACTAAAAGTATATTATACGTTTAAAGAGGACCACTGTGTGTGAAACCTGAATCAAATGCGAGTTTCGTTTTCAAGTTTACCCTGTGTATTTTGATTTTCAGTTCTTCTGGGAAAAGCTGAAGTTCGTCTGAAGTTATTTTCTAGTAAAAGGGCACTAATCAAATTCTTCTTTGTTTAATATAAAAAACAACTTTTGTTTAATTTACATCAGTTTTTCATACACCCATTTTTTGAAAGTTCTTTAATAAATTAACGAAAAAAATGAAACGAAAATAGTGAGTTGAATAGTTTTTAATGAAATAACAGTCAGTGATGGTCTGCTACCCTAAAATGGCACACACGTGTGCTCTTGTCCGCACTATAAACAGCTACTTTCGGTTTCGCTCTGCAAAACTTGCCATCGTTTGAATACAAACATGACAACCGTCTGATGTCATGCAGAATGTATTCTAGCAGTGAAAATTTGTGGTTAGAGTACACGTTCTATTTACTTTATATCTTTTTTTTACCACGGAAGTACATTTTCGACCGAATTACTGACCTTATTCCTATATTAGCATAAGTGTGCCTTGTCAGATTGTATGAAAATATGACCGGTGTATAGGTTGTCTGATAGTAACAAACTAATCTAATTCATATCAACAATCAAGCACTCCGATCTTTAAAACTGTTTATTTTAATAATTAAAAATGTTATGTTACAAACAAGCTTAAAACGTTAGCAAACGTGTTCTTGTTTTTGGTAAGAAAATGAGAGACATGATAAAAGCAAGATAGCTATGAATAGGAAAATGAACACTGACTCTGGAATTATACATTCTGGCCAAGGTTTTTAATTATTATAGCAAACCATGATTCTTTACGTTCTGGTGCAAATAAGAAAAGCGCTATCACACTTAATATAGAGTTTCATGTGAATGGCTGTTTTAGCTCGTTATCAAATTAAATACTGCGCAAAAACTGTTTTCTGATCAGGAGTTGTTTATTTATAGTAAACAATTTAAATCGCAGAAAAAATATATAGTGTGACAAGATAAAACTGCCATTTTGTGACAATCCTGTATATTAATTAGATAATAATGAAAATCTTACCTTATAACTCAAGACAGAATAAGAATAGAGCCGTAACTAGGCGTAAAATATTTTAACCAGAACGAGGCAACAGTAGCGTATCAAACTGATCCAGCGTTGGATATTGAGCTGACGTAGAAATGTTATTGTATCAAATGATCTTTATCGAAGCATTTAGGTGAACTTAATTTATTTCATTATTATTATCATATTATCATTATTATATAATGTAATTGAATAAATATAATATACATTCCTAAATAATAAATATGTGTATTTGAAAATAAATAACTTAGCCTACAAACATCGACGCGTCTGCAAAGAAACTGTGCAGTGTTTAAGGATAAAAATAGACTGTATTCCTGGAAGAAAGGCTAGTTTTGTTTTCTGTTACAGTTAGGTATTTTCAATATTCAAGGACATACTAAACATTCAAAATATCAAAACAAGCTATTTATTTGGCCGTCTATGTAATGCAGAATTAGTTTCAAGGTTAGACATGCTTTTGTAAAATTAAAGGCACTCCTCCAGATCGTACGACATAATTTTATTTTTATTACAAATCAGAAAACTATTGCTATATTTTTGAAGGCCTTAAAACTTAAAAATGGCGTGGTATTTGAACGCATTGGCCGAGAGGGCTAGGACGCTTTCCTGTGGAGGTGAAGGCCCCGGGTTCGATTCCTGGCTACTCCCATAGCGGTGTATCCTTGGGCAAGACACTTTGTCATGATGCCCCAGTCGACCCAGCTGTAAATGGGCACCAAATTTCTGGGGGTAAGTTATAATTGGTTTTAACTGTTCTTAAAGTAGGGTCGCTCAAAATCTCTACATAGCTCATGTTCATTGTTTCACAAAGCGACGGTCAATATAATTTACCTTTACCTCCTACCTTTAAAGATTAACTACTGAGACATAATAATCAGTTGTTTTGTTTTTATTTTAGTTATTTTTGCACCCAAAGTTAACACGGGGTACCGGGGGTAACTACTTTAGTTATTATGTCTGATATTTAACTACCGTCAAGTACGGGCTCCTGCGTTGTGTATTGGTCAATACCTCAAATAATGTTTCTTGCTGCAGCGAGCCAGGTTTGGTTCCCGACCCAGGCATCCTTTTTTCTTGATTTTGGCATATTGAAGATGGTTTAGACAAAAAAGAATATTATTATGTTCAAATTATGACCAAACTTCTGAAGGTAAGTGACTATACCAGACCTGGGGTAATTAAAGATGCAATTGTAATTAATTGCAATTAAATTATATTTCCTCAGTAATTGAATGTAATTTGTAATTAGGTCATTTATCAATTACATGTAATTGTAATTTAATTAATTACAGAGCAGTTTTAGGGTGCAATTGATAATTACATTTCAATTACTTTCCAATTACATGGCACATGCTAATCCAGTTTGTTGAACAAATAACATATATATGTTTATTACCAGTGACACTTCACTTTAACATGCTAATTAAATTAATCAAATGATGCAGGCAAGTAGTGTGTGCATTTCAACCTGATGTGATCTTTTTTTCAACTTGACTTATTCACGCGAGTTGTGTTTACATTTCACCATGACTTTCTCGTGAGATCTAAACTCTTCCACAGCTACTTTATAATGAATAAGAGAACATAACTGAAAACACACAACTTGCTAAGGATCTAAACCTACGACATTTTTATAGAATTAATATTTCCAACCCTATTGAGCAAATTCATCGGGATGGATAAGTAACTCTAACCCAAGAAAAGTTCCTTGAAAATATGCTATATTGTTTATTTTTTTCTTTATGGATTGTAAGCATGGCAAATTACTCACATGTATAAATGTAAGACAAATAATACCTTTTAAGTCTTCCTTTAATTTCCAACATGCGACATATACGTAATAGATAAATGTATGCAAACGTAAGTCGAGAAATATTATTGTTATATATACTCTAATGTCAATTCTTGATTTTGGCTAACATTTCTCAGATATTTGTTTTCAAACAGCATGGCGTTTTTTCGAAATAAAGTTTGAATCTTCGTTGCCGCTACTTCTACGTGCTTCTTAGTTGTTGTTTATTTGTTCGTTTACATGTAATTTATTTTTTCAAATATATGATATTTTGCATAACAAATTAATCTTTTGAATTCAACATGAACACTATTTTATTTATATTTAGTTAAGTTTTGTTTGCTTTAGATTGGATTTTTAAAAGATTTTCAGTCATATGAACCTAACCAGTGTTCAAGGATACAAACTTTAGGAGTCAGTGTTAGGAGAAAATGCCGTTTTAAGGGCAAATAACTCTTTTTAAATGCTAATGACCTATGACTTTATTGCCCTTCAATATCCAAGATTTGAAGAAATTATACTGGAACAAAAATCGCCAATCTTTTCAACAGAGACTATAGAGTATGCCTTTAAGTTCAGCTAGTCTAAGATACTAGGTATTGAAAACCAACCAACCTATAACAAAACGTGATTCAAGGTTATAGCGATATTTGCGATTGATTTATCAGATTGAAAAGAACCCATGTAGCCTAGGTTTGTTATTATATAAACGCACATGAATAAGTAGTTCAATCCCTCTAAGCAAATAAAAAATATTGCGGCAGCAATTACGAAAATATAGCAACGTTTGGGTTTATCTGGTCATCAATAATTATTCTGAATCTTGCCGTGGTGACTGGTGAACCTGGTGATACTGCTTTTTGTAAATTTGTTTTCCTTTTTAAAAACGATTGTTGCCTAATAATTATATACATAAATAATAAAATGAAACTGAAATTAGATATCAATTCAGATATCATTTCATGAGAGAATTAACATTACTATGCATAAGTAATCGATCTGTCTGTGAAATATAGTTTGCTTTTCTTGATATAGAAAGGGATGGAAATGTATAATTTTGACCACTTGTCTCTTCATACATATTATATACAGAGACAGCTTATTTTTAGTTTTTAGTTTTTATCTGGGTATAAAGTCGCAAGCTGATATGGCTATTTCCCAGCCTTGATGGTTAAGGAAGATCCAGATTCCCCTCCGTGCATTATTTCACGGTCAGGTATAAAGATAACTGTTACAGTAGTTCTTTTCGTGTGATAAAAATATAGTGATTTATCAGGATAACGTATTATAATACCTGGATGCGGCGTACAGAAACTTTATGAATAAATGGTAAGTAAATGTATTACAACGGCAACGTAACTTTATTTCTAAAGTTATAATCAGATGTTAAAACATCTAACATGTTAAACGATTCGAAAAGAAATTTTAGAATCTGCTTGAAATGCGAGGGTCACTTTAATATTGGGTGCTTATCTCAAAAATAAGCACACGGACCTATACATTTCATTTCACCATATTATAGGCCATATATTTGTTTACGACTGTGAAAAGATTCAGTCTAATCTACACTAAAGAAAAAAAATATATTCGCGAAAATATTATCAAAATTGTGATTTTCCAATAGACTACCATTATGAAAACGTATGTGAGGTCCAAGTCTTTCAAATCAGTGTTACAGTTACGGCAGCAAATATCAAACACACGACTCTTTAACTTTTGCCTAATTTTCTAAGTATATTCTGAAGTTTTGAAAAATCAATGTTAAATCAAAATTCGCATTATAGAAAGATTTTTTTGATTCGAACTTTCACAATTGCATTAAGGTAAGAACCACCAACATTCCCTAAGCCAGCTAGAAAGCTTCGTGAAAATTCAGCGCTTCGAGTGAGGCTCTAACTCACATCGATTGAATTCAGGGACCATAACCACATTACATTATAGGGCGTTGGTGCAAAACTTTCGCCATGATCTCTTCAGTAAGTGCATAGGTATTGCCATTTATAGCTATACTTACATTTTGCGACAATTAACAAATCATAAAAGGAAGATGTTGTTTCCCCATAAAGTTGGACAACATATTAAACATTTATATTACTCTACACAACGATTGTCAATTAAGTCATACATACATTCTGGAAAAGAACTGCATTAAGGGTTATCTTTTGGGACAGTTAAACGCCTTTAAAAACTCAACATTTTCAAAAAACTTTTACGTAGTTTTGTTCTGACGCACTTGCAAAATACGTTCCGGTGGTACTAAAATTTCAAATAACTAGAAGGAACGTAGATTTTTATTTCTTTACAAATGGCATTCATTTTGAAAGGTGATATTTTTTTTTTAGAATATTTAAAGTATCGATGTTACGAGAGAGTACGACAGGACATGTAATATTAGGGTATACTGTTGGTAAATATGTTGTTTCTTTATACAAGAGGGTCATAATGATCCTGAACCGCTCACCTCAGTTGTATGAGCTGCATGCAATAAATGTCAAACTGATGCTAAAATATTAAGAAAAGTAGGTCAGTAAGTCATATTCATGGTCACTGAGAGTCAGTTTTAAAATCATTGTGCAAAACTGCATATGTCACCCAAATTTCAAGGCTGTATCTTAAAAAAGACCTCTTTTCATCCCAGGGTCATTATTCGAAAAATCTTGTTAGAGATCATCTAGGCAATGATACATACCAAATATTAAAGGCCTAGGCCTTGAACTTTCAGACCAGAAGATTTTTTAATTGTTTTCCTATATAAGTATATGTAAAACTCTGGACCAACAGGTAAGGGCCTTTGAACAATCTTTATAGAGGACTATAAGGTAATGCCATATACAAAACATCAAAGTCCCAGGTCTTGTGGTTTAAGACAAGAAGATTTTTATATTTTTTCCTATACAAGTCTCTATAAACCATGTTACCCGGGCCTGGACGAGGCAATATTTTACCCTCAGGGCATAAATTAACAAAGTTGGTAACAGACCATTAGATGATGCTACATACCAATTATCAAAGCCATAGGCCTAGCGCTTTTGGACTGGAAGATTTCCAAAGATTTTCCTTAAATTAGTATATTATAAACATGTGACCCCTTGGGCAGGGCCATATTTGACCCTATGGGGATACTTTGAACAAACTTGATGGAGGACATTTTGATGCTGGCACATACCAAATATCAAATTCCTATGCTCTGTGGATTTGGACAAGAAGATTTATATTTTTCCCTATATAAGTCTCTATAAACCATGTGACCCCCGGGGCGGAGCCATATTTAACCCTAGGGGGATAATTTGAACTAACTTAGTAGTGGACCACTAGATGATGTAACATACAAAATATCAAAGACCTAAGCCCTTCGGTTTGGGACAAGACGATTTTCAAAGTTTTTCCTGTATATGTCTATGTAAACCATATGAGCCGCTGGAGGGCCATTTTGGACCCTAGTGGGAGATAATTTGAACTAACTTGCACTACTGGATGCACATACCATTAAACATGGTTTAAAACCCTGTAAAATACCCATTAAAATAGGAAAAACCGTTAATTAACCCCATTAATTCTTGCATCACTTTATTTAACAGGTTTCACAATATTAATGGGTTACATGTTAAAATACCATTAAAACACCCATTTTTGACCATGAATCATACCATTGAAAAAATAGTTTGGTAGCTAAAATATTTAATGGCTTTAAAAAAATAGTGAAATTCTGTATATTTTGAATTCAACAGGATTATTTATGGCCCTTAAATTCGATTTAAAGCCCATTAAATGTTCAGGTTCTGTACGATTTCATTTAAGGGTAAACTTAATGGCCTTTAACAGCGATGTGATGCCCGTTAAATCATATATATTGTAAAATGTGTATCGTATATTTTCTTCTTTTTTTTTTGGCTTTCGGCTTGCACTCCTATTGAATGCTTATAATTCCAGTCCCATATTGTTCTAAAATGGACTTTAATCACAATAAATACATACTACACACACAACGTCTATAATATATCATGATGTTATATTTAGTTGCATTAAAATTATTTCCCCTTGATGCAGTAACGCCATTTTTTTCAAGTGTTTGCCAAATTGTGTTCTTGCAAAAAATCGGATTTATTTCAATGAAAGTCGGATGAAAACAAATTAATTTATTTGATAACATCAATTTACAATATTTTGATAAGGGTAAATATGTATTGTTGCATGCTACTTTTTCTGGTTTTTTTTGTCTTGTCCAAATAATCAGCATTTGTATAAGAAAATGGGTGGGGTAAGGAATTTACATTTTAAAATGTCTTCAGACTAGTTAAGATTTTCAAATTTTCCAATCCTTGAGTAGAAATTAAGGTTTATAGAGAAGTGAACAGTACACATGATTGTGAAGATTTGCAGTCTGATTTAAATTCATTTGGTGCATGGGCAGATCAATTACTTCTTCGTTTCAATGAATCAAAGAGTGTGGTAAGCTTCACTGCGGATGAGGGAAGCTACTTGTGATGCAATCCCTCAAACATTTGCTCTTAGCTGTTTAAGTGCATGCACCTGAGCACAAAGTACTGAGGTAGAGCTAAATTATGATTGCCCATTGTGCACTGACATTGTCATCAACAGTTGCTTTTGGAATACACCTGATGCCTGATGTCTGTACCAATAAAAATCTTGGTCAGAATGTTTGTCAATATTATTATGTTGAATATTTAAAACTACCCACATGGTCACTTGATCTATTAAACCGTACCTGTAAACCCTTCTCAGTACAACACAATACAATACAATATCCATTTATTTTCTAATTTCATATGAACATATGACAGAATAAGGATACAAAAAAGACAAACGTTTGTACGAGGCTGTTACATGTGTTTGCATTATGAAATAATAAGAGAGAAAAAGAAGAAACAAATATTCTTCTAGCATTTTACTAAACAGTACATATGTATAGATACTATTACATGTGTAGTAATAAGTAGTTTAAATCAATACGGCAAATATCAATATGAAGTTGATCATCTTAAGATGTCTAATTCTGATGGCAGTTTTCATGGCCCTTAATTTGATATACCATTAAAATATTACGAACCCATTAAAATTGAATCTGACATATTTAATGAGATCATTAATCAATTTTTTAATAATTAACGGCCATTAATAGAGTATTAAAAGAATTAATGGTCCAGTTAGTTCTTACTATTTAATGTGGAATTAAGGGGTAAGTTTTTAATGGCACATTAATTTCATGCCAAATTTTCATGGAGTTTTAAGGAGCCTGTTTACTTACTTTAATGGTTTATTTCAAGCAGCTTTTCATGTCCATCAAAGTAATTTTAACAAGGTATATTTTACCAGGGTTTTAATATACTTATTTCATGGCTTTTTAATGTATGGCATTAAAACTATGGTCATGAAAAGCCCATTAAATAGTAAGAAATAATGGGTGAATTTTAATGGTGACCTGTTAAAACTCTGTTTAAAACGTTTGAAAAAATTAAGGCCAAATTCATGACCCTTTTAATGGCATGTGCGTCCAGTAGTGTTGGTAGATGACTATCAGATAATGCTACATACCAAATATTAAAGCCCTAGTGTTTGTTGTTTTGGACAAGAAGGTTTTTAAAGATTGTCCTTTCCGTTGCCATGGCAACCAGAGTTCTGCATGGATTTCAATCGGGCAATTTTGGTACGGACACCCAAAGATAATTTCTGTGAAGTTTAGTGTAAATCTGCACAGTGGTTTTGAAGAAGGTTTTTTAAATTTACAATATAGCCATATAGTGAAAATAAGCCCTATCCCCCTGGCGGCCATGTTTTTTACTGAAACAAAATGGCTTAAGCAATTTTGGTAAAGTGTCACCTAGAGATCATTTCTACAAAATATTTTTGTAATCCGACTAACAGTTTCTGAGAAGAAGATTTTCAAAGTTTTTCCTTTCGGTTGTCATGGCAACCAGAGTCCCGCATGGAAGTAATTGTTTTGGGCAATTTAGAAAAGGGGTCACCCAAGGACAATTCCTGTGAAGGTTGGTGTAAATCTGCCCAGTGGTTCTGAAGAAGAAGATTTTTTTACAAATTCTTGAAACACGACGGACGACATCGAGCAGTCAGAAAAGCTCACCTTAACATTTTTAGGTAGCCTCAAGTAAAAGGATTTAATCAAACATATATTTAGCTCCAAGACTGAAATATAATTACCGAGTCCTGTGAGACTGTTTTGAATTTGCTATATACATTCGAAATTAACCATGGGGCAGAAGTAAAATCTACCTACATTTCTTCCACAATAAGTAAACGAAAGAGTAAAGGCGATATATAGAAATTTTACCGATGTGACTCAGTATTTTCAAAGATGTATAAACCTGCACCCTTCTGCATCAGGGGTAAAATTCACTTTCAACAGCAGGAAATGGACTATCAAATGAAATAAAAATCAATGACACGTCTTGAAAAACTGTATAACTAAACTAGAAAACAAATATAAAGAAAAACAATTGGTCCTGGTGCGATTTGAACATAAGCTCTCCTGAAAACATTAGTCTTTAAAAGGAGGTACTCTATTATGAGTCTATTAACCTAACAGGGTTGTTTTGACATGCTTGTCATTTCGATCTTCGATCAAAGTGGATTAATAATTCATATGGAAGAATTTGTGGCGTTTGTATTTTTTTGTAATTTATCATTGTCATCAGTTTTCTGTTAAATAAAAGGTCCTGTCATTGAATATTAGTATGTGGAGCATTTCGGGGTTAAAATTACTTTAGTCGACCCATTCAAAAAATGAATTTATTAGAAAAGGTTTTAAAGAAAAGAAATAAAACTAGAGAAAAGTATTAATCTGACCATTTAATAAACAAAAACTATATAGCTGAAGCCATTTTTTTTAACATTGAAATATCCATAGTTTTCATATATGGACAGAACCATTTATCGTAAATCAATAAAAACAACTAAGAGTTTTAACTAAGAGTTTTAATGTAATACATAATGCCTTGGATAAAAAATGTCCTCATTTAAACGTTTTAACATGACTTTGACAAAATACCATTTTCTTTTTGTAATGCTCTAACACGGAAAGGACGTCGTTGGCGTCACTCTGTCCATAATAACCGAGGTACCATTAACATATATAATGTAGTCATTTAAATAGATATATTGAATAATATTGCATTTTACCCTTTGAAAAACTGTCTATCTGATATCATGAAAAAATGTTTACATAAAGCTTTTTCAGTACACCGGATATTGAAATCATATACCCGCATATAAGATGTTAATTAAAGAATAAAAATAATCGGAGCTAACGTTATAATACAAAACATGCATTCAATGTGTAATATATAAGGTTACGTTAGTTGTAAACGATTTATTGAAAAAAGAATTGTTTACATGTTGCGACCCAATGAATGTACATGTCATTATCTTTTAGAAGAGAACAATGATAGTTGTTTTGTTTAATTGTATCTTATGTCCTTGACTTTGGAAGCGAACAAAATCTAACAATTTATCTAGGTACGTTTATCGACGAATATAGAACATACTTTTGCAGACGCGTAGATGTTTGTGGGCTACGTGATTCTCTCGTAGCAATGTATTAAAATACATATTTTGGTGCTATTCAGACACCTAATACGTTTGCTCTTATAACTCAGGAATAATTACCGCTTAATAAAAAACAAAACAAGTCCAAAGGAGAAATAATAATAAATTTCGTATCTGGATTTATGAAGAGTTTGATACAAAAGCAATTACACCGGACCAGTTAAATACGCTAATGTAGCCTCGTTTGGGTTACAAAATGTTTTCCTAGTTACGACAATCCTTCTGGTCGCCATGAATTAAGGTAAGATTTTCTTTGTCTGTGAGTTTGGTATATTATCCATGTTACATGACTGTAATACTGTTGGAAAAACGGCGTTAAAACCAAAACAAACATTTTTTTTTACGTTTTGATTACACATTTTCTGTGTTTATTTGTTTGACATGAGCAGCGCAAAAAAAAGACAATTTCGGACAGTTGCAATTATCAGCTAAATCATTTCATAAAGCAATCATGATATATTATAGCCATTAACATAAAGCTTTCATCTTGATTCTTGATTATATGAATTGTATAAATTGTTTTTCTTCCAATTAAGTTATCAGTATTTCTTTTTTTGTATTTTCGTGATGAATACGCCGCACAACGGCGGAAACATGGCAAGGTCATTTATCCGCTGTAAATGCATTCATTTACTACTCGCATAAATAGAATTTTATGTTGTGAGTCAATTTGTTTATAGTATTTAAAAGTTTCTTTGTAAGTTATACAATTTGTAGAAGTTTAGAGAAATTATTAATATTCCAGTCACTAAAAGGGGCATATTCGGTTAATGCAATTTTATTTCGAAGCTTGTATAATTTTTTAGATAGTAATTATAAATACAAAGTAAGCGTTAAGTAAATAAGAGATCTGTAAATATTACGTTTTTTTATTCGTTTAAGTACACATATCTTATACAACACACCACCGGAACCAAACATCTAGTTAGGGTCTCCTTAGATTTCTTTTTTTTTTGTATAAGAGAGATTTCAAGGGAGACAATTCATTTAGTGTATAAGTTAATCGATTTTTGGAACTTTCTTTTTTCTCAACAGCACCATTGCAAGGTAGACGTCAACTATTATTTAATTTGTTTTACATTGTACGTTTAATTATTATTTACTAAAGAAAAATAACTAAAATAATGATTTTGTTATCTATAAATATTTAAAGACTAAATTAAATATGAAATAATCTCTAGGAACAATTTCTGCTGTAATTTTTATTCCGAAGCATATGGGGGCTGCATTTTGATCATCGCCATGTTGATTTTTGTTTTAATTTATTTTCTTTAACAATCATACATCCTAAAACTGTTCTGGGATTAAACTACTTGATGTGAGATGACACTTGTATAATTTAGTTTTTCCCAGATTATTTAGATCTAGACGAAGAGGACACATTTATGTTAGACGAACACATGGTATTGCATCATTTCTATTTTGGACCAATAATCTTTCATGAAATATAAAACGACAACAAAATCCTATGTATTGATAAATTTATCTCGATATAAATTTACCCGAACGACTTTACAGTCAAGCGAAAGTAGCTACATTTTAAATGACGTAATGTGACTACTGTGTTGATGCAAGGGGTGGAACAGTACGTTTAAACAAAAAATGTAACTAAAGGGTGTTCCCAAATGTAAAGTTACCAAAACTTTTTATATTCATTTTTACTAATTTGATATTCACATACCTTTATTTTTTTTCTGTTTGTAACTCAAATGATATACAAATTTTTGAAAGGGTACACATAGGCATGTTATACATTGGCAAATATATGCTGTAAAATACTAGCAACACACCAGGTAATCTTCTGCATGCCCTTCTCGCGGCGCGCACTCCACTAGCGATGAGGATGTAATTGTTTTCTTTTTTGTTTTTACAACTTTTTGTATTTCTTATATATTTTTCATTTCTTTATTTTTTCATCTTCTTCTGTGCGTTTTTATTTATTTCGTTTAGACACATACTAAATGTAACACGCATACATTACTTCATGTTCTTCCGTCTATGAAAACTGAATTGAAGATTATTCTTTGCGGCGGACTAAGCCTAAACACCACATAAAATAGGCAATATGTGCACAGCAGTTAATCTGATCCTGACTATAGTTTTATCCAACAGAAATAACGCTTGGCATTGATATGCATGTGATGCAAAGGTCAAGAACAGTAGCTTCATGGCAGGTCATATCAGTGACGGTTTCACATTCAGTGTGATGCCACGAAAGTGATGTGTCAAGTCGTTTTCCTTTCAGATTTCATATACAAATACGGCCAGACGCGAAAACTAACTAAAAGGCCCAGCCGAGTTTCAGGTGGATTTTTTTGCAGCGACCTGCTTCTACTTTAGCCCTACAAATGACAAACTTCGAATGTGTTTTGCCCACAACTTCAGCCCTGATCAGACAACATTATATTTAGATGGCTTGTTATCAGACTTATCCCGATTAAGCTTTTCCAATACAGCTTTCTTAGGCAAACCCCACAAAGAACTGTCATTTCGGATACATTTTTATTACACGTTTAAGCCAAATGAGACGTGCAATGAGAAAACCAACATAGTGGCTTTGCGACTAGCATGGATCCAGACCAGCCTACGCATCTGCGCAGTCTGGTCAGGATCCATGCTGTTCGCTTTCTTCAAAGCCTATTGGAATTTTACAAACCGTTAGCGATCAGCATGGATCCTGACTATACTAAGCAGATGTGCAGACTTGTCTGGATCCATGTTGGTCGCAATTGCACTATGTTGGTTTTCTCATGGCGCGGCTCAAATATTTTCTGTGCCACTGGTACTTATCCCAAGCAAGAACCCACCCTACGGCCTTGATACGATGACTGCCTTTCCTTAGTATTAGCATTATACAGCACACAAATATCTGCCATCACTTACAACAGGGCTTTACAGATATTGACATGTACTTAAATAACAACCTGAACCACTGTAATAAAACTGATCGGTCAGTAATACATGTATACCTATTTACATATGTAATGCATCAATAACTTTACATTACGAGCAGTGTATAGATAAATCAAGCAGAGGTTGTTTGCAAAAATATCGGCCTTCGTTTTTATTTATTTATAGGATTTTAATCTTAAAATGTTATGTTTTCCTTAAATAAACAGATTTTGTCACTTTATTCGACTGGAATTCATATATTTAAAACTTCAGTAAAGTGATGACTTTATAGTTTTATGGAAATAAACATTTTATTTTTTTCAAGAAAATATACCCTGGCCTAGATAGAATAAGAAAAACATCTTGATAGAAACAGATACAAACCAGTTTCTGCTATAATAAATTAACTAACACACTGGTTTATCATTGACTCGAAACGATTTGGAAATTGTGAAAATACTTAATGAGAAATTTGTCTTCGAAATGTAGGCTAGAACCATATGATAGTGTGCAAAGTCATTTCACAAATCAATAGTAAACTACAAATAATTATATATTAAACTAGATTTTGATAAAAATATTTCAATTTTTACTGACAATTATTTTATTCTTTTTCATATTGGACTATGCCAAAATCACGCAAAAACAAACAGAAGCCACGTCGGCGGGACGCGGACGGAAGAAGGGATTCCCATCAACCTGCCATGGGTCAGGACCAGCCAGCATTCCAACACGGTACCAAACATGTTATAATTTAAACAATAAATGTTTCTATGCGGTCAAGTAGTGTATTTTCATACGAAAATGCACCAATCTATATATTGATAAGATGAAACCACACAATTCCAATCTATGCGTCCTATAAGGCCTTCTATAAGTTTCAGAACAGGCTATCAAGCACAGTATCCCAGACCATTATTCGGACAGACTACTCAAAATAGGTTTATATGACCTAGGAGCTTCATCAATTAATATCGATGCTCTTGCGAAAAGACACAACTTATTCAATATCCAAATAAACACGACTCCGACTACCTTTTACATGGTTTCACTACAGGTTTTAAGCATGAATATATGGGTCCGCGTCCTTCAGTATTTTCAAAAAATCTTAAATCTGCAATAAGTCAGAAAGAAATTCTTTCTTCTAAACTTTATAAATATTTTCTCCACTCTTGAATCTTAGAATCAATTCGGCAGGTCTTGTTCCAAAACAACACCGGAGGCTGGAGGTTAATTAACCATCTTTCATTCTCGACCGGGAACAATATAAATGATTTCATTTGACAACAGTTTCTGTCACGTGCAATTTTTGCAGTTCGAATGGTCAAAGGATTAGGACAACCCGTATTCATAACAAAAGCTGATATCTCGTCTACATTCAATGTATGCCCAATCTGGCTCGGGATTTCGAACATCTGCCATTAATTCGGATGAAGGCTTTCGGTACATAAGATGCTTCTTCAAGGGGCATCTTATTCATGTTTAATCTTCGGAAAAAAAAATCAAATTTTCTGCAATAGTTAGTTTGCAAAGAAGCAGATTAAGGTGGGCCGGGCACGTTAAAGAACCAGACTGTCTATTCGAAAAGAGCTAGGCTAAGTAAGCCGGACACGTCTATATCTGAAAAGTTCTCTCTGTCTGTTCTGGGGGCTTTATTTCACTCTGTCCCTCTGGTCAGATCGCTCTGTGTCTGTACTAGTAGAGTAGCAGATGATTTCGCGCCCTCTGTGGCTGCAGTTGCTGTAAAGCGCCTTTGAACGTGTTTATCATGAAAAGGGCGCTATATAAATCTGGTATAATAATAATAATATTTTTTTTTTTTTTACCATCTGCTCGATTACTATTTATGGCTTCCGGAAGGCCTTTCGATGAATGTCTTTCTCTAATGCAAACATTCTATACAACATGCAAGGAGCTAAACGTACCACTAAGCTCTAAAAAGGTGGGGTAAGTATAACATATTTAGGTTTATACTTCAAATAGACTCTGGTCACCGGACTGTCCGGTATCCAATAAAAAAAAAACAGAAAGCACAACAATGTCTTTTTACAGCTCATTTACGCTGAGAAATTTATGTTGAAAGACTTACAGTCGATGGTCGGACTCTTAACTTTTATTTCTTTGGCGTTACCTTCAGGAAGAGCATTCGACCGGCGCTTCTACGACGGAATGACCTATGCAAAAATAACATATCATTTCGTACGCATCAGCAAAGGTATGAAATATGATGCAAATGTTTTGTTATGTAAACAATTTCTTGGAGAATTTAATGGTTATTGCATATAAAGCGAACAAGAATGAACTGACAGTACTCAGCTAGAAATGTACACAGATTCCTCGGGCAACTCAAATTTAGGATATGAGGCTTATTTCGATGGAAACTAGACTGTTTGGTAATTTTTTTGGGGGGAAAACTATATATACAAAGAAATCATATACCTGGAACTTATACCTATTAACATAGCATTTTATATTTAGGGTAAAAAAAAGACTGCAACAAGAAAATTATACTTCGGTCCGATAACAGTGCCGTAGTAGAACTTATCAATAAAAAGTAATCCAAAAACAAAGCTGTCATTAATTTGATCCGCTACTAATTTTTCAGAACTGTTTCAAGTGTATTATTAGTCGCGTCAGTTATACGGCCGTCTATTTCATGCTTTTTAACCTAAGTTACTATGACTTTAAATATGTTGTTTATTATTATCCCGTGACGAAGGCGTGAAGCCTAAACGATTGAAATAAACCGTTTGTTTAGATTTTATCTGGCACACAATTGAAATAATATGTTAATGTAATTCAAGTTTAGATAGATACGACTACAAAAGGCAATATCAACAAGGCTTACAGCTTTAATGTATTTGATATAGAGTTCTCAATCCATATTTTAGGTTATTGCCATTCAGCGCTGCATTTGGACGAGTACCAATTCCGATAGGCATGCTTAGTTTGTTTTCCGGATGGGTACGGGTGCAGATATATCTTGTAATGTACAGAATTATGTTAAACTTGTTGATATATATGATTATTTTTCTCAGCAAAAATAATCAGACAAATTAAATCTATAATCCCAAAACACTGCGTCAAAAGTTTATTGCGAATTTATTACTGCGATCGTACATCGGTCAATGTTTTTTACCGTTAAGTTGACATGGTGATTTCAAGCACAATTATTGCATCGTGCAATACGGAATAAAGTCTAACCTGTTTAAATCGGTGATTGAAACGTTTAAGATGTAGGAGATCGAAACAATCTATTCACTCGGAACTAATAGGAGCAGTTCCCTTTTCAAAGCATATGATGAATTCGTATTCCCTTTCTTCAGGAATGAACAATTTCGCGTAAATGATGGTAGCATTCGATTCGAATTTTACAATCTATACCTGTTTATAACAGATATAATATCAAATTCATAAATTTACTTTGGGAATGTTTCAACTATTATATT
Organism: Mercenaria mercenaria; assembly: GCF_021730395.1. Lineage (NCBI taxonomy): Eukaryota > Metazoa > Mollusca > Bivalvia > Venerida > Veneridae > Mercenaria > Mercenaria mercenaria. Next base: position 45,004,592 of record NC_069378.1, read on the forward strand.
TGCCTACCATAATCAATGTACAAAATGTTTCAAATCGTGGTAGTTTTTTGCTGATTAGGCATGTTCAAGTCAACACATTTACTCTTGATAGTGCAGCTATACAGTAGAACTAAAGACGCATTGTTATTGTAACGAATCATGCAGACATTTCTACTGGCTGCTGATCACGTTACACAGGGTCACGGTATAAAAGAGCCATTATATAGGGAATAGATTTCAACGGTCGGAACAGAAGGCGGCCGTTCTAAGTGGGGTCACACCATATATATGTGAACGATAGTGCATGTTAGACTGTATATTGCATCCAATACGGAAATATATTGTACATAATTTACACAGGTCTATGTCTACAGTAAGGCTTAATACTTTTCTTGAGATACAAAAGTAGTCTAAAACAGTACTGAGATTGTCTTATAATTGGTTGTGACCATAAACAATATAATATCTGTAACAAACAGAACAGTAAACAAGAGGGCCATGGTGGCCTATATATCGCTTACCAGAGTTGATCTGGCCTACTGACCTAGTTTTTGACCCCATATGACCAATAGTAAAACATGACTTAAAGATCATCAAGAAAAAACATTCTGATTAAATTTCATTAAGATTTGGTTACAACTGTGGCCTCTAGAGATTTCACAAGCTTTTCCTTTGATTTGACCGGGTGACCTAGTTTTTTACCCTACATGACCCAGATCTGAACTTGACCTACAAATTATCAAAACAAACATTCTGACTGATTCTCAGTTTCAAAATTAAATTGTGGTCTCTACAGTATTTTCATTTCACCGGGCCTAGTGACCTAGATTTTGATCCTACATAACCTTAAGTTCAAACATAACCTAGGAAGGATTAAGACAAACATTCTGACCCAGTTTCATAAGGATTGAGTTACAACTGTGGTTTCTAGAGTGTTCGCAAGCTTTTCCTTTGATCTGACCTACTGACCTAGCTTTTTACCCATATGACCCAGTTCCAAACATGACCTAAAAATCACGAAGACTTACATTCTGACCAAGTTTCATAAAAATTGTTTCAAAAATGTGATCTCTAGAGTGTTCACAAGGTTTTCCATTGATCTGACGTACTGACCTAGTTCTTGATCCAACATAATCTCGGTTCAAACTTGACCTAGAAATCATCAAGACTAACATTCTGACCAAGTTTCATAAAGACTGGGTCACAAATGTGGTCTCTAATGTGTTCACAAGGTTTTCCATTGAATTGACGTACTGACATAGTTTTTGATCCTACAATATCTCGGTTCAAACTTGACCAAGAGTTCATCAAGACTATTATTCTGACCAAGTTGCATAAAGATTGGGGCACAAATATGGTCTGTAGAGTGCTCACAAGCTTTCCCTTTGGTCTGATTTACTGACCTACATTTTGAATCCACAAGACCCAGTTCAAACTTGAACCAGAAATTATCAAGACGAACATTCTGACCAAGTTTCATAACGATTGGGTCAAAAATGTGATCTATAGAATGTTCACAGTGTTTCTCTTTGATCTGTCCTACTGACCTAGTTTTTGACCCCACTTAACCCAATTTCAAATCTGACCTAGAAAGCAACAATGCTAACATTCTTTTCAAATTTCGTAAAGATTGAGTCAAAAATGTGGTCTCTAGAGTGTTCACAAGCTTTTCCTTTGATCTGACCTACTGACCTAGTTTTTAACTAAACCTAACCAAGTTTCGAACTTGACCTACAAATCATAATGACTAACATGTTGACTAAGTTTGTCAAAGATTTGGTCAAAAATATTGTCTCTACGGTGTTTACAAGCTTTTCCTTTGATCTGACCTACTGACCTGACCTAGTTTTTATCCCAACATGACCCAGTTTCAGACTTCACATAGAAATTATCAAGACTAATATTTTAATCAAGTCTCATAAAGTTTTAGTCAAAAATGTGGTCTCTAGAGTGTTCACAGGCTTTTCCTTTGATCTGACCTATGTCGACATTTTTGACCCCACAGTTTCAAAGGTGACCTAGAGATTATCAGGACTTACATTCTGACCAAGTTTCATAAAGATTGGGTCAAAAATGTGATCTCTAGAGTGCTCACAATCTTTTCCTTTGATCTGACCTACTGATCTAGTTTTTGACCCACTTGAACCAGTTTCGAATTTGACCTAGAAATCAACAAGGCTAACATTCTGATCAAGTTTCATAAAGATTGAGTCAAAAATGTGGTCTCTAGAGTGTTCACAAGCTTTTCCTTTGATCTGACCTACTGACCTAGTTTTTGACTCCACATGACTTAGTTTCGAACTTGATCTAAGATCATCAAGACTAATATTCTGATCAAGTTTCATAAGGATTGGGTCAAAGTGTGATCTCGAGAGTGTTTACAAGTTTTTCCTTTGATCTGACCTACTTGCCTAGTTTTTGACTCCACATGACCCAGTTTAAACATAGAAATTATCATGACTAACATTCTGATCAAGTTTCATAAAGATTAAGTAAAATATGTGGTATCTAGAGTGTTCACAATCTTTTTTTTTATCTAACCTACTGACCTTACTAGTATTTTTGGCCCCACAGTTTCAAAAGTGACCTAGAGATTATCAGGACTTACATTCTGACCAAGTTTCATAAAGATTGGGTCAAAATGTGATCTCTAGAGTGCTCACAATCCTTTCCTTTGATCTGACCTACTGACCTAGTTTTTGACCCCACATGACCCAGTTTCAAACTTTACCTGTTGATGGATAATGACCGGTCACAATAGCTCATCTTGAGCACGGTGTGCTCTGGTGAGGTGAAAACCGAAATAAGTGTGACTATTTTACTCAACGTGACCATCATGTGATGTCCCAGTTTTATACCTTTCAAATAATAAAAAAAAAATTTAATGCAACATCATCTGGAATTTTAAGAGCTGAAGTGTAATAAAATACCAATTCAATACTGCATTTCATTTGCATTAAGGTATCTTACTGAGTGCAGCATTATGTGTTTTACCAATTTACCAAAATAATTAATATATATGTTGATAGTATTTATTGGTTTAGAATAAGTGTATGATAATATGTTTATGTAGGTAGTATACCTTGTTAGCAGGTAAAATCTAATTAGTGAAACCAAAGCTGCTGTAGATTGTACTTTGTGTAATTTAATGTTTTAGCTGCTTCAAGTTCGTTTATCTCTGTCCCTTCAAGTATAGAAAAATACGGTTATTTAACACTTATCAGTTTATTTCAGTTTCAATGTTATCCGTAGAAGTCTGCAAAGTTGAAAATTTTATTAGTATGCATGTATGCGTGTTGGCTTTCTAATATGTCGCGGGAATTCCGTGTTTCGTTGGTCTCATCTTTAAACAACTATGTATAATAACCGCTTTTTTTTCCGACGGCTTTAGTGCTATACACGGAATATCGAGGTACTATTAATAGCAGAATACTTAACACTTTGCATGGTACACTTCTATCTTAACATTTAAAGTAACCATGCCAACAGAGATGTTTGAAATATCTTATATCTACCATTTTATCATTATGTATAAATAATGTTTTAGAAAAATATCTTTCTTGTTTAATGTAGCTTCAAAACATTTTTTTTCTAATGTAAGTAATAAGTTCATATTGTGTGCATTCATTTAAGCAAATTCCAACTGTAGTACTCATCGTCTGACATTTGGAAAAATCATTGTGCTTGAAATTATTCACGGTAAGTTTTGACATACAAGTAATAAGCTGAAGTTGTGTTCCTTAAATAGACCAGTGTCAACGTCTTTGAATTACATTTAATATATATATAGGTTACGGGATTCGTTAAAAATGGTTCAAATAACATACTTTCAACATTAAAGCTATTAATTCTGAGCAGTAACTGACACGTCAAGTCATGACATCGATGGCGTCCTTTTATGAGAACAATGCTTTGTAGCGTTTCTGTGGAAATTCATTCATAGTTTTAACATTGATAAACCATTAAGCATCAGATTAGAGACAGTTTAATATATTTTTACTGCAGAGTCATCACAAGTAATATTAAAATCCGGGAAACACTGTGAGAGTTGCACAGATGGTAAAGCTACGTCAACTGCAGTATGCTTCTGCAATGATTGCAGGGAATATTTGTGTCAGAAACATTTAGATTGTCACAAAGGTGTGACGGTAACAAGACATCACACAATTCTTCCTTTGGGAGATAATGTCTACCTTGCTCATGGGTAAGCCAGAAATATATTTGTACCATTTTCATGCGTTTCTTTGGATTTCGCAGACACTGTTGTTATCACTATTGATCCTATTGATTCTTTATAAACTTTGTTGTTTAACGCTTTGATTAAGACGCATAACAGCAATACAAATGTTGCCTCCTCATTTCGATTTTTTTTTTGTAAAATATTGTATAATTTAATACATATAATTATGTCAGGTAAAAAGGTTTCCTTTTGCAAGGTACTTTAAGCCACTTTATAAGTCGACTCTTTTTATAATCGAAAGATATCGACCGATTGAAATCATATGCATTAAAGTCGACAACCGCGTAATATTTGTAACTCTTCTGCTATTGCATTATGTTGGAGAGAGACACATATTTCCATAATTCACAGCCATAAAAATAAAAAGATTTTGGCCCATGAAACAAGGACCTATACAGATACAGATACAGATACCCATGTTACTATTTTGTTCACGGATAAGGCCATGTATTAAATAAAAGATAAAGTATTGGGGAACTTTTTCCTCCTTGGCGTGTTCCGTGTAGGATGTTGAACCATTCTGATAATAAGTTCCTATTGTGCAAACAACTGTACATTTGAAAAAAGCAAAGAAAGGAGTTACCGACAGGTAGTTTAATTTTGTTATGCTTTTCTATTAGGAAGGAATCGACAGAAAGTACAACGAACACAGCAGAGGGCAAAGATGTTGGATGCTCATCTGACGGCATGGAAAATGCAAATATTTTACCACATATCGTTTGTTCAAATATAATAGAGCATCGATTATCACACGACTTAAACAACGCGCAGCAGGTACGTGAGTTAGTACATATTAAACACAGGCCTCAGTTACAGAACTAATGAACCAAATTACTTACATCACATGAACAAGTTTCCCTATATACGGAAAATCAGATACATTTTGGCATTATGTAAAGAATATGTTTGGTAGAAAACTGATAAATATGTATAAATTGCATAATTTATTCTAGAATGCATTTCCTGTAGGATTTTTGATACTAGTAGTTACTTTATTCCTAATTATATTCAATTTCTCTTCCTTTAGGGTTGCTTTAAAAACTGAAATTTGATTATTTGAGATCGTATCTTATGTGTCCAAGAAAACCTTAGTTAAATACTGGTAATAACGAAGCTTATGTGTTTTTCCGTTATCAAAACCGCCAGCGGACAAGAGAAGAACAATTAAACACAGGAACATTTTAACAATAGCTTTATTATAAATGTATTTGGTTTGTTAATAATGTTTCCTATTCTGACAAAAAGAAACAACATCAAAGCATAATTCTTAACGGTTAATTAACATATATAAATTCATCCAGATTCTAAGATTCTATCTGCAATTTTAGTATGCCTAAATGTGATGGCCTTTACAAATTTTACCTCCATTATTTCTTTCAAAGTCAATAAATCAATTTTTTATATAAATATTCATCCGGACATTGAAGAAGCCTGCTATGGATACTCAAAAAGACAAACATAAAGAAAGGGAAGAGGAAAATCAGAAAAATAATGACGAACAGGTAACTTTTTTCTTGGTTATGTCTAGAAAGAGCATTGGTATTTGAAAATTTGCCTTTCCCCATCAGAAATAAAAACAAACTTCAACTGAACTTCCCAGAAACCTCCGTTGTTGTGTCTGCGCCTGTAGATTTTACCATTCACTTTGCAAATTATTCCTAGTTTGAATGTGAACATGTTTTTTTTAAACCTTATATCTATTCCCAAGGTTAAGGTCAAGCAACATTTGTTATAATTATAATAACATTATAGAGTTTTATTATCTAAGCAAGAGTTTCCTTCTTTATCTTTCATACTAATTTTTTTAAAATGAAAATACGTTTTTAGAAAGTGACCATTTGTTTCAGTGAAAGTCACACACTGAAGAACAAAATTACTACTTAAAAAAAAATGAAATTCTATATATAATCTGGAAGGAATTTATTTTAAATTAAATAATTGTTGTTGTTATCTAAAAAGCCGATATTGCCAGCATCGGAAGAATGCCTAGAAAACATTGAAGAAGGCAAAAATCAAAGCCAGGATCAGATGGAAGAGGTAATTATTTATCATTTAATAAACAGCCAGACATTCGTAGGTGATATATTATACATTAGTTGACCTATTTTAACTTCTTAGTTCATTTTGTAAACATTTTAGTTCGAATAAGATTAATAAAGATACAATGAACATTCATGTGGACATTTAGCGACTTTGTTTTCCTTGGCAACCAACAAAAAATGTATTCCTTATCTCATATTTAAAGAAGTCATTTAAAAGCATAATCGGATACCGTAATTGAAAATTAGAAGATGAAATACACAGCGACACTGGAAAGGTAATCATGGGTTTGCTCAAATCCAGACATAGTATACGTATATCATTACAGAAATTTCTGCAATTAAAAGTGAAATATTTAGTCTGCTAGTGGTTGAAATCCAGTTTTGTAGACTATAAGGACAGCGTTTTTTGTCCGTCCGGCATTCGCTCCGACCGTCATCTTTTTCCTCTTCGATCCATAACTCTGTTATCCATCAAGAAATTTCAATACAACTTTCCACAAATGTCCCACATAACACGATAATGTGTCACGCATAACAGCTAGACCACTTGCTTTAAGATCAAAGTTTCCTGTTAACATAATATAAACAAACTCTGTTTCCTGTCCTGTCGTAAATGTGCAATCCATTTAGGGATTATAACATAAAATGACGTGTCCTGCGTAATGTCCAGACCAACATCGCAAATTTGAGGGTCAATTATGTTAAAACCCCTGTCCGTTCAATACGTCTATCATTTATCCATCAAGGGATTTTAATTATACCTAGCAAAAATTCTGTCCAATTTGTTACATCAAGGAATCTAAATGTCAGGACTTGCAATATAACTTTGCACAAATATTACCCTTAGCAAGACAAAGGCCACCTGTTTAGCCTAGAACTAACTGCAGTGCGTCATGTGCAACTTCCAAATACCTCGTTCAAGGTCATTGTATACTTTGAGGTTTCGAGGCATCAGCGTCTGTTTTTACTACATATCTATGGCATCCATCAAGATATTTTAATGTTACTTTTCTAAAGCTTTCCGATAATTAAGTGATATCCTTATGCAACTCAAATAAGCCCTGTATCAAATGTCAATGCCACTTATACAGGTTAAACGAAAACAGGGTATGTTCCAAGTTCGCACTATAACTCAGCTATCCGTCAAGAAATTGTACAATTATTAATAACTGACGCACATACTCCTCATAATGAGATATTATGTCATGTGGAATATATAGATCCCTAGCTCAAAGGTTATATTCTAGGTCAATTATTTTTGGTCATTTTTTTCTTCTCCTATTTGTCATTTCTCTTACATGTTTGTGTATTTAAATACTTTTCTCTTTATATTTATATACTGAGCTGTTCTACTATACGTAAGTAGCTGAAAAATATTGATGAAAGTTCTTAATCATCCGTAAATCAGTTCATAACTCAAAGAATTTTAATACTTTTGGCTAAAATGTTTCAAATCATAAGGTGACATATCGTGGCCAAGTTGGAAAGTCTCCATATGACCGATATTTGTTTTTTTTTTTGTTTTGGGTTTAACGCCGTTTTTCAACAGTATTTCAGTCATGTAACGGCGGGCAGTTAACCTCACCAGTGTTCCTGGATTCTGTACCAGTACAAACCTGTTCTCTGCAAGTAACTGCCAACTTCCCCACATGAATCAGAGGTGGAGGACTAATGATTTCAGACACAATGTCGTTTATCAAATAGTCACAGAGAACATACGCCCCGCCCGAGGATCGAACTCGCGACCCCGCGATCCGTAGACCGACGCTCTACCTACTGGGCTAAGCGGGCGGGTTGACCGATATTTGTGTTGGTGCGACGTTAAATCAAACAAAAAATACATAAAGATTATTTTTAGCTCACCTGTCACAAAGTGACAAGGTGAGCTTTTGTGATCACGCAGCGTCCGTCGTCCGTCCGTGTGTCCGTCCGTGCGTCCGTGCGTGCGTAAACTTTTGATTGTGACCACTCTAGAGGTCAAATTTTTTCATGGGATGTTTATGAAAGTTAGTCAAAATGTTCAACTTGATGATATCTAGGTCAAGTTCGAAAATGGGTCACGTGCGGTCATAAAAAGGTCAGTAGGTCTAAAAATAGATAAAAACATTGTGACCTCTCTAGAGGCCATATTTTTCATGAGATCTTCATGAAAATTGGTCAGAATGTTCAGCTTGATGATATCTAGGATAAGTTCGAAACTGGGTCACGTCCCGTTACCTCCATTATTTCTTTCAAAGTCAATAAATCAATTTTTTACATAAATATTCATCCGGACATTGAAGAAGCCTGCTATGGATACTCAAAAAGACAAACATAAAGAAAGGGAAGAGGAAAATCAGAAAAATAATGAAGAACAGGTAACGTTTTTCTTGGTTATGTCTAGAAAGAGCATTGGTATTTGAAAATTTGCCTTTCTCCATTAGAAATAAAAACAAACTTCAATTGAACCTCCCAGACACCTCCGTTGTTGTGTCTGCGCCTGTAGATTTTACCATTCACTTTGCAAATTATTCCTAGTTTGAATGTGAACATATTTTTTTTTAAACCTTATATCTATTCCCAAGGTTAAGGTCAAGCAACATTTGTTATATTTATGGTAACATTATAGAGTTTTATTATCTAAGCAAGAGTTTCTTTCTTTATTTTTCATTCTAATTTTTTTAAAATGAAAATACGTTGTTAGAAAGTGACCATTTGTTTCAGTGAAAGTTACACATTGAAGAACAAAATTACTACATAAATTAAAATTGTATATTTAACCTGGAAGGAATTTATTTTAAATCAAATAATTGTTGTTGTTATCTAATAAGCCGATATTGCCAGCATCGGAAGAATGTCTAGAAAACATTGAAGAAGGCAAAAGTCAAAGCCATGGTCAGATGGAAGAGGTAATTATTTATCATTTAATAAACAGCCAGACATTCGTAGGTGATATATTATACATTAGTTGACCTATTTTAACTTCTTAGTTCATTTTGTAAACATTTTAGTTCGAATAAGATTAATATAAATACAATGAACATTTATGTGGACAATTAGCGAATTTGTTTTCCTTGGCAACCAAGAAAAAATGTATTCCTTATCTCATATTTTAAGAAGTCATCTAAAAGCATAATCGGATAACGTAATTGAAAATCAGAAGATGAAATACACAGCGACACTGGAAAGGTAATCATGGGTTTGCTCAATTCCAGACATAGTATACGTATATCATTACAGGAATTTCTGCAATTAAAAGTGAAATATTTAGTCTGCTAGTGGTTGAAATCCGGTTTTGTAGACTATAAGGACAGCGTTTTTTGTCCGTCCGGCATTCGCTCCGACCGTCAACTTTTTCCTCTTCGATCCATAACTCTGTTATTCATCAAGAAATTTCAATACAACTTTCCACAAATGTCCCACATAACACGATAATGTGTCACGCATAACAGCTAGACCACTTGTTTTAAGATCAAAGTTTCCTGTTAACATAATATAAACAAACTCCGTTTCCTGTCCTGTCGTAAATGTGCAATCCATTTAGGGATTATAACATAAAATGACGTGTCCTGCGTAATGTCCAGACCAACATCGCAAATGTGAGGGTCAGTTATGTTAAAACCCCTGTCCGTTCAATACGTCTATCATTTATCCATCAAGGGATTTTAATTATACCTAGTAAAAATGATTCCGGAAATGAGATGATGTGTCATAGTCAAAACCCAGACTCCTTGCTAAAACCTCAATGTCACACTAGGACATTAAATGACAATAAACATGTTTTTCTGATCGATTCATCACTCTTTTATCCATTCTTGGAATGTTGATATAACCGGTCACAAATCTTCCCCATAACGAGGCAATATGTCTCTTAGAGTATTCAGCGCTCTAGATAAAAAATTAAGGTCATCTGTCAACATGGATATTTTTCTGTCCAATCTGTTACATCAAGGAATCTAAATGTCAGGACTTGCAATATAACTTTGCACAAATATTACCCTTAGCAAGACAAAGGCCACCTGTTTAGCCTAGAACTAACTGCAGTGCGTCATGTGAAACTTACAAATACCTCGTTCAAGGTCATTGTATACTTTGAGGTTTCGAGGCATCAGCTTCTGTTTTGTTACATATCTATGACATCCATCAAGATATTTTAATGTTACTTTTCTAAAGCTTTTCCGATAATTAAGTGATATCCTTATGCAACTCAAATAAGCCCTGTATCAAATGTCAATGGCACTTATACAGGTTAAATGAAAACAGGGTATGTTCCAAGTTCGCACTATAACTCAGCTATCCGTCAAGAAATTGTACAATTAATAACTGACGCACATACGCCTCATAATGAGATATTATGTCATGTGGAATACATAGATCCCTAGCTCAAAAGTTACATTCTAGGTCAATTATGTTTGGTCATTTTTTCTTCTCCTATTTGTCATTTCTCTTACATGTTTGTGTATTTAAATACTTTTCTCTTTATATTTATATACTGAGCTGTTCTACTATACGTAAGTAGCTGAAAAATATTGATGAAAGTTCTTAAGCATCCGTAAATCAGTTCATAACTCAAAGAATGTTAATACTTTTTGGCTAAAATGTTTCAAATCATAAGGCGACATATCGTGGGCAAACATATACTCCTTGCTGAAAGTTCAATGAAACATCAAAGTCAGTAGCATTGCTTCTCTGTCTCAGTCATATCTCTTTCATCCATCCAGATATTTTGATATTACTTACCACAAGTCTTCGCCATATCGAGGCAATATGTCTTGTAGAGCATCAAGATCTCTAGTTTAAAGTCAGGGTCAATTTCTCAACATGGATTGTTTGTTACATCAAGGAATCTTAATATTAGGGTTATAATATTACTTTGCACAGATATTACCCATAACGAGACAAAAGCCACATATTTAGCTTTGAAGTAAAAGTAGATCTTACTTTGATGTAAATGTTTACATAGTATTAAAAGTGTCTGTCTCGTTTCTGGTAGATAAAACTCAAGGGGTGATAATATCATTTGGTACAAATGTTTCGAATAATCAGACGAAATGTCATGCTCAAACTGAAAGGACACAGTTACACTTGTAGGGTAAATGTCAATAAGATATTGTTTCCTGTCAGCTTATTCAAAAGGTGTACCCAGGTGCCAGCCCGTGGTGCAGTAATGCAGTAATGCAGCCAAAGTTGGAAAGTCTCCATATGACCGATATTTGTGTTGGTGCGACGTTAAATCAAACAAAAAATACATAAAGATTGTTTTTAGCTCACCTGTCACAAAGTGACAAGGTGAGCTTTTGTGATCACGCAGCGTCCGTCGTCCGTCCGTGCGTCCGTGCGTGAGTAAACTTTTGCTTTTGACCATTCTAGAGGTCAAATTTTTCATGGGATCTTTATGAAAGTTGGTCAAAGTATTCACCTTGATGATATCTAGGTCAAGTTCGAAACTGGGTCACGTGCGGTCAAAAACTAGGTCAGTAGGTCTAAAAATAAAAAAACATTTTGACCTTTCTAGAGGCCATATTTTTCATAAGATCTTCATCAAAATTGGGCAGAATGTTTATCTTGACGATATCTAGAAAAAGTTTGAATCTGGGCTACGTGCGGTCAAAAACTAGGTCAGTATGTCTAAAAATATAAAAACATAGTGACCTCTCTAGAGGCCATATTTTTCACAAGACCTTCATGAAAATTGGTCAGAATGTTCATCTTGATGATATCTAGGTCAAATTCGAAATTGGGTCATGTGCCTTCAAAAACTAGTTCAGTAGGTCTAAAAATAGAAAAACATTGTGACCTCACTGGAGGCCATATTTTTCATAAGATCTTCATAAAAATTGGTCAGAATGTTCACCTTGTTGATATCTAGGTCAAGTTTGAAACTGGGTCATGTGCCTTCAAAAACTAGGTCAGGAGGTCAAATGATATAAAAACCTTGTGACCTAAATAAAGGCCATATTTTTCACAAGATCTTCATGAAAATTAGTCAGAATATTCAACTTGATGATATCTAGGTCAAGTTCGAAACCGGGTCACGTGCATTCAAAAACTAGGTCAGTAGATCTAAAAATAGAAAAACCTTGTGACCTCTCTAGAGGCCATATTTTTCATAAGATCTTCATGAAAATTGGTCAGAATGTTCAGCTTGATGATATCTAGGTTAAGTTCGAAACTGGGTCACGTCCCTTTACCTCCATTATTTATTTCAAAGTCAATAAATCAATGTTTTACATAGATATTCATCCGGACATTGAAGAAGCCTGCTATGGATACTCAAAAAGACAAACATAAAGAAAGGGAAGAGGAAAATCAGAAAAATAATGACGAACAGGTAACTTTTTTCTTGGTTATGTCTAGAAAGAGCATTGGTATTTGAAAATTTGCCTTTCTTCATTAGAAATAAAACAAACTTCAATTGAACTTCCCAGACACCTCCGTTGTTGTGTCTGCGCCTGTAGATTTTACCATTCACTTTGCAACTTTTCCCTAGTTTGAATGTGAACATGTTTTTTTTAAACCTTATATCTATTCCCAATGTTAAGGTCAAGCAACATTTGTTATATTTATGATAACATTATAGAGTTTTATTATCTAAGCAAGAGTTTCTTTCTTTATCTTTTATACTAATTTTTTTAAAATGAAAATACGTTGTTAGAAAGTGATCATTCGTTTCAGTGAAACTCACACATTGAAGAACAAAATTACTACATAAAATAAAATTGTATATTTAATCTGGAAGAAATTTATTTTAAATCAAATAATTGTTGTTATCTAATAAGCCGATATTGCCAGCATCGGAAAAATGTCTAGGAAACATTGAAGAGGGCAAAAATCAAAGCCAGGGTCAGATGGAAGAGGTAATTATTTATCATTTAATAAACAGACAGACATTCGTAGGTGATATATTATACATTATTTGACCTATTTTAACTTCTTAGTTCATTTTGTAAACATTTTAGTTCGAATAAGATTAATATAGATACAATGAACATTCATGTGGACATTTAGCGAATTTGTTTTCCTTGGCAACCAATAAAAAAAGTATTCCCTATCTCATATTTTAAGAAGTCATCTAAAAGCATAATCGGATAACGTAATTGAAAATCAGAAGATGAAATACACAGCGACACTGGAAAGGTAATCATCGGTTTGCTCAATTCCAGACATAGTATACGTATATCATTACAGAAATTTCTGCAATTAAAAGTGAAATATTTAGTCTGCTAGTGGTTGAAATCCAGTTTTGCAGACTATAAGGACAGCGTTTTTTGTCCGTCCGGCATTCGCTCCAACTGTCAACTTTTTCCTCTTCGATCCATAACTCTGTTATCCATCAAGAAATTTCAATACAACTTTCCACAAATGTCCCACATAACACGATAATGTGTCACGCATAACAGCTAGACCACTTGCTTTAAGATCAAAGCTTCCTGTTAACATAATATAAACAAACTCTGTTTCCTGTCCTGTCGTAAATGTGCAATCCGTTTAGGGATTATAACATAAAATGACGTGTCCTGCGTAATGTCCAGACCAACATCGCAAATTTGAGGGTCAATTATGTTAAAACCCCTGTCCGTTCAATACGTCTATCATTTATCCATCAAGGGATTTTAATTATACCTAGCAAAAATGATCCCGGAAATGAGATGATGTGTCATAGTCAAAACCCAGACTCCTTGCTAAAACCTCAATGTCACACTAGGACATTAAATGACAATAAACATGTTTTTCTGATCGATTCATCACTCTTTTATCCATTCTTGGAATGTTGATATAACCGGTCACAAGTCTTCCCCATAATGAGGCAATATGTCTCTTAGAGCATCCAGCTCTCTAGATAAAAGATTAAGGTCATTTGTCTACATGGATATTTTTCTGTCCAATCTGTTGCATCAAGGAATCTAAATGTCAGGACTTGCAATATAACTTTGCACAAATATTACCCTTAGCAAGTCAAAGGCCACCTGTTTAGCCTAGAACTAACTGCAGTGCGTCATGTGCAACTTAAAAATACCTCGTTCAAGGTCATTGTATACTTTGAGGTTTCGAGGCATTAGCGTCTGTTTTTTTTACTACATATCTGTGGCATCCATCAAGATATTTTAATGTTACTTTTCTAAAGCTTTTCCGATAATTAAGTGATATCCTTATGCAACTCAAATAAGCCCTGTATCAAATGTCAATGGCACTTATACAGGTTAAATGAAAACAGGGTATGTTCCAAGTTCGCACTATAACTCAGCTATCCGTCAAGAAATTGTACAATTATTAATAACTGACGCACATACTCCTCATAATGAGATATTATGTCATGTGGAATACATAGATCCCTAGCTCAAAGATTACATTTTAGGTCAATTATTTTTGGTCATTTTTTCTTCTCCTATTTGTCATTTCTCTTACATGTTTGTGTATTTAAATATTTTTCTCTTTATATTTATATACTGAGCTGTTCTACTATACGTAAGTAGCTGAAAAATATTGATGAAAGTTCTTAAGCATCCGTAAATCAGTTCATAACTCAAAGAATTTTAATACTTTTTGGCTAAAATGTTTCAAATCATAAGGCGACATATCGTGGGCAAACATATACCCCTTGCTGAAAGCTCAATGAAACATCAAAGTCAGTAGCATTGCTTTTCTGTCTCAGTCATATCTTTTTCATCCATCCAGATATTTTGATATTACTGACCACAAGTCTTCACCATATCGAGGCAATATGTCTTGTAGAGCATCCAGATCTCTAGTTTAAAGTCAGGGTGAATTTCTCAACATGGATAGTTTGTTACATCAAGGAATCTTAATATTAGGATTATAATATTACTTTGCACATATATTACCCATAACGAGACAAAAGCCACACACTGAGCTTTGAAGTAAAAGTAGATCTTACTTTGATGTAAATATTTACATAGTATTAAAAGTGTCTGTCTCGTCTGGTCGATAACTCAAGGGGTGATTATATCATTTGGTACAAATGTTTCGAATAATCAGACGAAATGTCATGCTCAAACTGAAAGGACACAGTTACACTTGTAGGGTAAATGTCAATAAGATGTTGTTTCCTGTCTGCTTATTCAAAAGGTGTACCCAGGTGCCAGCCCGTGGTGCAGTAAGGCAGTAATGCAGCCAAAGTTGGAAAGTCTCCATATGACCGATATTTGTGTTGGTGCGACGTTAAAACAAACAAAAAATACATAAAGATTATTTTTAGCTCACCTGTCACAAAGTGACAAGGTGAGCTTTTGTGATCACGCAGCGTCCGTCGTCCGTCCGTGCGTCCGTGCGTGCGTAAACTTTTGCTTGTGACCACTCTAGAGGACACATTTTTCATGGGATCTTTATGAAAGTTGGTCAGAGTGTTCATCTTGATGATATCTAGGTCAAGTTCGAAACTGGTTTACGTGCGGTCAAAAACTAGGTCAGTAGGTCTAAAAATATAAAAACCTTGTGACCTCTCTAGAGGCCATTTTTTTCACAAGATCTTCATGAAAATTGGTCAGATTGTTGACCTTCATGACGTCTAGGTCAAGTTCGAAACTGGGTCACGTGCGGTCAAAAACTAGGTCAGTATGTCTAAAAATATAAAAACCTTGTGACCTCTCTAGAGGCCATATATTTGACAAGACCTTCAAGAAAATTAGTCAGAATGTTTATCTTGATGATATCTAGGTCAAGTTTGAAACTGAGTCATGTGCCTTCAAAAACTAGTTCAGTAGGTCTAAAAGTTGAAAAACCTGATGACCTCTCTAAAGGCCATATATTTCAAAAGATCTTCATAAAAATTAGTCAGAATGTTCAACTTGATGATATCTAGGTCAAGTTCGAAACTGGGTCAGGTGCCTTCAAAAACTAGGTCAGGAGGTCAAATAATAGAAAAACCTTGTGACCTCTCTAAAGGCCATATTTTACATAAGAACTTCATGAAAATTGGAGGGAATGTTCATCTTGATGATATCTAGGTCAAGTTTGAAACTGGATCATGTGCGGTCAGAAACTAGGTCAGTAGGTCTAAAAATACGAAAACCTTATGACCTCTCTAGAGGCCATAATTTTCATAAGATCTTCATGAAAATTGGTCAGAATGTTCTCCTGGATGATATCTAGGTCAAGTTCGAAACTGGTTTATGTGCCTCAAAAACTAGGTCAGGAGGTCAAATACAGTGGCGCCTGCATGTTTGTTCCCTGAGTTTGCGGGATAACGCGAGCAACTCGCGTGTTGAAGGCGAAAAGTGAAACGTGTTGCACGGTTAGAAACGCGTGCATAAACGAGAAATAGTTATTGCGCATGCTCAGCGTGCAGCGTGCGCTGCCGCGCAAATAAATGTTCTCATGCGCATGCCCAGCGTGCCAAACCGAGAAGGTTAAATGCGCATGCCCAGCGTGCAAAACCGAGCAGGTTAAATGCGCATGCTCAGCGTGCAATGGATTTAAGTGTTTAAAAAGTATATGGATTCATCGTCTTACGGTTCTAGTTTGAAAGATGATATTTCTTTCAAATTTTATTTTTGATTTGAAATGTAACTTTTTGATCATTTCCGTAAAGAATTTTTTGTAAACAGTATACCCGGAAAGTAGTGTAGACAGAATCTAGTAGATGTTTTCTACATCATAAAAAGACGGCAGTTCCACTGCATATTAAAGCGGCGACACTGAGATTCTATATCGCCAAGAATTTGGATTCGCCTTCCATCAGTAAGTGTTGAAATGTTACTATAGTTACGCTTGATTTTATTGAGCACTATGTACTGTATGATAAACACAAATGTAATATATACTTCACTGTATCTCTCATAATTTCGCACATTTGAAAGATTTTTAATACAAGCGCGCAAATGTAATTACAATCAAACTGACTAACAGTGGTGACTTCCCTTTAATAATTTTACACCATTTGCTGTCAACGAAGGTGTTGTCATCAGTTGTTGAAAATATGAAATATTCATGTTGGTTTTACTAGTTCTACGGTAGGTACTGTTTTCAATGTATGTATTCCATTTTTCATGATGCTAAGCCTCCTAATAGTAATACCAGTGCTAACAGGGGCGTAGATATTATACTCTAAAGTGTCAAGGGAAGCTGTTTTGCAGAACTTCACCCAGTAGAGCACGTACACAGTAATTAACAGATCATATATAAATCAGTATATCACCTGTAACTGTAAATTCATATATCTACACATCTTTTAATCAATATTTCGGTAAGTAAAGTTGTTTACAGGGCTCAAGATAAGATGTGTATTAGCGTAAATTACGCTTTGAAATAATGCATATGGGTGGTTTTCAAAATAATGAAGCAAAAGTGTGACATAGGGGTTAAAAATTCAAACTCATTTTTTATGGTGGTCACCTATTTTTTATGATAGCAAATACTTCAGAGTTGAAGGAAATAACTTTAGGAAAGTGTTAATGCCAATCAGAAAATATTTCAGCCTTTAATTCAAAAGTTCAGTGAATTTCCAGTAAGATGGGTGAAAAATGTTGCATGGTTTTATGACAAGGAAATATGTATAACAGTATTTTTTTCAACATAAATGATATGTAATGGGTGTATGTGTATGGTCTGAATCTTATTTAATCATATGTTTGTGGACATTGGTTTTTAAAATCACCCTTTCTGCACAAATCTGACATGAAAATAAAACTTTACCTAGAAAAGTTGTTGCTGAATGCAATATAACTAACATATAATTATAAAACCTATTTTTTTCTCACATTTTGCATGTTTATAAACCACATGCAAAATTTCAAGAATGTCCAGTAATTCTAATTTCTAGAATTGTCAACTCAAAATTGAGTTATTTTACAGATGGACAGGGGACACTTACTGAAGATTGTGTAATATTCATCCATTATTAGTTTTCTATTTATAAAAAGACTAATGGTAATCAACTTTAGACAAATGCTATTAAAAAATTAGTTTATTCCACAAAATAACTACAAAATCGAACATTTTCACTACAGAAACACGAAAATTCAACAGAATGTAATGCTTTAAATGAAAAATAAGTGACTTTAAACATAACTAACACGTTGAAATCATTTAGTTTACATGAACTGCTTATTCAGAGTAGAAAAATGACAAAATGCCATGCATGATAAAATGGAATAGTAAAATTCATACATACTTTTTAATTTTACTAAAAAGGGTGCACAGGGGACAAATTGTGTCAAAATATTTATTCATAGAATATGTTAATGGTAAGTAAAATTCTTTTAACTACACAATATTTACTAGTGAACATTTACATATGTAGGTAAACTTAAGAGCTTAAGATGCAATAAAATTGATGTTTTCACTTTTAAACTTGAAAATTGGCAACTTAAGAAAAAAATGCAAACAATGAATTTTAAATTGTCCAGGGTTTCTTATATAATGCTAAATTATCAAGTAATGCCTAAATTTTGCATTCACACTGCTAAGAATATAGAACTTCCACCACAAATTACTGGAATGCTATGATAATTGATATATGTAAAAAAAAGGGTGCACAGGGGACATCACTTTTGGCTTTGTGAATATTTAGCAGTCTGTAATATGTGAAGTTGAATGCTGCTTTTGTATCTATTGTAACTCCCTTTCAAGGAAAATAAAGTAAAATCCATTTTACTTAAAGAATAAAAGAATCTGACACTTAACAACTGAAAAGGTGCACAGGGGACATTTTTAGGTGTATAGAAATTCATCAAGTTTCTGAGAAAGTTGATTTATTAAAGAAATAAATCATACTGTGTCTTCACAGCTGAAAGGATAAAGATCTTAGAAAACATTAAGACTTTAGAAAAGTAATAAGGTTATGAAATTGTAGTGTTCAACATTTTAATTTAATATTTTTTCCACTATTTTTGTGAAGGGGGTTCCATCACAAGATGTGAAATCTTGGTAACAATAAGATGTATGTAATGAAAAAGAAGTATTTTATTTAAATGTGCAGAGTTTAAGTTACATAAAAAAGTCAAAGCTGTAACAATAAAGCATGATTTTAAAAAGTAAACCACAGTTGAAAACTATACTTCATGTAAAATGTCACACTTTTTTGGGTGCACAGGGGACAAAATTGGCTATATAATTTGATATAACTTTAAAACTGCTTGAGCCATCAAGATAAAATTGCACACACTTATTGATTACATTGATTTGGATATAATTTGCTCCAAAACAAATTCTAAAACTGAACTGAATTAAAGTAAGGTGAGGGAGAAGAAAAAGCTTCATTATTTTGAAAACCACCCATATACGCATGTCTGATAATTTTTAAGCATATAAAAACGTAGATCAATATGAAATAACAGAAACGCACGCAATGACTTTTTATTGGCGTAAACAAAATCTGAATCGTCCGGATGCTTTAACATGAGCACAGTCAGCATTAATTCTCCCACATTGAACATACACACGCATTGTACTCTATAAACCAAGGTTAAACTATTTTTTACACTCAATGTCTGTGTATATCAAATAGTTGGGAATTAATATTGATGGTACGGTAGTGTATTTTAATGCGGTGTCGATTTAAAATATCAATTTCCGGTGCGGAATAAACAAAAATGTCTATTTCTAAGAATGTATAAAAAAAGTCAGCAAACACTCTATGCATTCTTTAAACCAACAAAACTGATCCCCAAAACATAGCTAAAGGTATATTGAATATTCTATTTTATTCGGTAGCGAGTCACTGTGTGAAGCCAAAACAAGCCAAGGGAAAAAAAGAAGCAAATTAACTTTTAAATGATGAATTGAAACTAAACTGCAAACAAAGTTACACCCAATAAATATGTTATAAAACTGATTTCTGGTTTTTTCACATTTAAAAATTTTCAAGAGTAAAATTACTTGTAGTCAATTTCAGATTTTACCATTTTACTCGTTCACAAAAAATATGTTGAGTAAATACTCATTGGCCAAAAAAATTATCTGGAGCCCTGGTTTAGAAAAAAGTCACAGTCAAATCAGCACCTTTAAACGCACATCTGGGGGTTTATTTTTGATTACACCAGCACATAAATTTGTGAAGTTTCAACTTCGAACGCTGCGAATTTTGCCTTTGGGGACATGTTTTTAAAGAACTATACAAGTGACGTACTTTAGGGTTATAATATACCCCCAAAATAAGTCGACAATTCATTTCTCTGCCTTTCTTTCAATTCACCGGAAGCATTTTGATGTTGACCGGTACGTTTTCCATCATTTATTTTAACAAGCTGCTGATGAAATTGAATGACCATGTTGTAAACCAGTCAATCGTGACCTTCACCTCAGAAAAGAAAGGGAGAAGAATTTCGCTATTATTAGTTGAATAAGTTATATTTTGACATATTTAAAGCATTTGAAACTGTTAAACATGCGTATGTGGTTTAATACAGATATGCTAATGCAGTTTATTTTACAAACACATCAAGGGGGTATTGCCCATATCCTTTCCGCAGCCTTAACGTAATAAAACATATTAGCGTCTGATGACCCTTTCACGCTTCCATAGAATCAACATTTATTACACAAAATTAATTTTGAAAATATTTCTGAAATGTCTAGGTCTGCAGTTCTCAAAATGGTATATCTAACACCAAGCATATACTGACACTCTCAGCAACATCAAAAAAAAACCTTTGACGATTTATGAAGTTCCAAAATTACATGTACCCTTGGGTTCGTGACGGCCCCTTTTTGGAATTGTTATTTTTGAGCTAAAGATCTTTTTGAGATCTTTTTGTAGAGAAAAGCTGACATGCGTACTAAAGCTCAGGTATCTCATTTTTCAGTTTTTAGAAAGTGTTGAAAAGACTCCCAAAAGCAAAAAAAACAAAAAAAAAACAGAACCCAGGGGCTAAGACGGGGGGACCCCTGCGCGGACCCCGACTACACGAATCAAAAAAGCTTTCGTTTTCAATTTTAGCTTCTATTTTCATTTTCTTTTCTTCTTTTGTAAAAGCAAAATTACCCCCGGGCGAGATGCAAAATATGCTGCCCCCTAAGGTTATAAAAAAGTATCTAAATATTCCTAATCACATAAAATAAACTACCCCCGGATCTCTACCTAGACCAATTCCGTATTTATATCATGGATGGGATTTAAAATTTTAAACAGGGAAAATTATGTAAAAAGGGCCGTGTAGCTCGTAAATTTGGCACAAACGGTATTCGGGGCCCCCCGGGGTTTGAGTCCCGGTCGGGGGCACTTTTTCTCCCCCTTTGAATTTGCGCCCAGTTTTGGACGGTGTTTGGTATCCCCTGGCTATCTCCTCCCTGTAATTTGCTTATATTATACAAAAAACAAAAATAAAAAAATTCAAGGAAAAATTTCAAAAAGGGGGGGAAATTTCCCGGTATAGGTTTTTAATAAAAAAACGGGGGAAAGTGTGTGGCGGCCCGGGGTGCTCATTGGTGAGCACTAAAGGGTATTCCGGGGCCGGGGTTTAAAACCCCTTTTGACTGCACTTAAATTTTAACCCTGCATGTTTTAATGACCTATTTAAAGAATTTGCTGTAAGTAAATTATGACATTGTCGTAATTGTCATTGGGGTTTTTTTTTGTAAATATTTCATCTATAACATTAGCTCTCGCTTAGGTTTAAAGTATCTTAAATACTGAAAAATTTTATCTGAAAAAATTTAATTCAAAAAAAGAGAAAAAATCTTTCAGTGAAAAGGATGAAAAATTCTTTTTTAAACCCTTTACTTGATTACAGATGATAGAAAAAATCTATAACCCATGAAGTTCTGTAAAAAACCTTTTTTTGTAAAGATACAGAAGATTGTTTTGACTGAATATTAACTTTTTGGTATTGACAAAAAAGGTTGTTTCAGTTTTGGTATTTTTAAATGTATATTTGATGCATTTTTGTTTGTTTTTTTTGTTACAGATGGTGTGCCACCCCCAATATGAGCCTGTAAGGTTGGCAGCAAAATAAAGATTATTAAAAGGATCTTGTGTGACACATCAGAAAAGGGTATAAAAATCTTTTTACTTTTTGTTTCTGCTTATATCTTAGTGAACTTCACAAAAACATGCCAGCCAAAAGAAAAAATATGTGCAGGGGCATGACCATTATACATAAGGACAAGGTCACCAAAGGGTGTTATATAGGTTTTTTTTAAAAGGAAAATTTTTTTTGGCAACCTTTTTTTCTGTCATATTTTTGTAACTAGCTATATCTTATTTAATTCCCATAATCATTGTACAGTACAACAAGTATTCCGGTGTTGACCCCCATTATAATAAGTCAAGGTCACCAAGGTGTTATACTTGGGTTTTTTAAGGTTAAAGTTTTACACCCTTTTTTTTTTCTGTCATATTTTTTTTTTACTTTACTTTTCTTACTGAAAAACCACATACATATACATAGCACACGCATAAAAACAGCCCCCTTGTACCCAAAGTAAAGGGTCACCAAGGGAATTATTTTTAAGTTAAGGTTTCGGCAACTTTGTATTTTCTGTCATATCTTCTTTACTGTTATTTAATCTTACTGTAATTTAATTAACATTGCCCACATAAAAACAAAACTTTTCGGGGCTGGTCCCATTATATCCGGGTCAAGGTCAAAAAGTTGTTATACAGGAAATTTTTTTTCATTTTATTTTTTTTCAAAAGCTTCGTTTATAGATATTCTTCGTTGTTTAAAAATTAAAAAATTTCTTTTATTTATCTGCATGTGTAGTTACATTCTTCAATCCTTGATTGTTTTTTTTACAAAATTTATGCCCCTTTCAATTTAAAAAAGATTTTTGAATCTTCGCTCTTGGATAAATTTTACGCAACAAAAAAAGTTTTGAAATTTAAAGATGTATCTTTATCATCATCACTGCTGGTGGTAAAATCCCCAAAATTGATTTTATTTTTCCCCAAATTACCCCCTTTCATACTTTAATTTTTTAAAATTTTTGTTTTCGGGGCATAACTTTGGACTTAAAAGTAATGACTTGAAACTCAAAATATATCTTTCCATAGCTTTTGGGTAACATCCAAAAAGTCTTATTTGGTTCTTGAAAAGAATTAGCCCCTTAGGTATTTTCCCTTTTAAAGTAGAGGTCTCTTAGGGAATATAATTCATTTTACGTAAAAACGCTGAATGTGGAGCGCGCGTCTTAGGGACCTTTTTTTTAAAATTCATTTTAAATGAAATACTTTGTCACAAGGAAATCTAATTAGGTAAAATTTTTGTTCAGTTGGCGACTAAGGCCCACTTGGGCCTCTTGTTTTTCTAAAGTCTTTTTTAAAAAACTTACTGAATGATTTCCAGTCTTTAAACTAAACTTGATCTTCGGCAGACCTGGGGCAAAACTTTTGCTGTAATCCTGCAAGTTATGCAATAAGTGAATTATCGGACTCCTTAAATAGTTAATTTTTGTTGCTGTGTTAATTTGTCCAAAACCCAAAAATAATCATTATTTAAAGAAATAAAAAAGTAACTGACAGTAAAAAAAGAGTTGAAATCTTTTTGGAACTGGGTTTTTTTTTGGGACAAAAACCCACAATAACCCCTTTTTCAAAAAAGCCCCCGAAGGACGTTTACAAAAACGCTGGTATAAAAGAGTAGGTCTCACGCTATTACGGGAGAAATTTTGATCACGTTTTATTGCCCGCCCTAAAGTATTTTTCTATTGACGTTACGGGTTTTTTTAAAAAACAAAAACCCTGGTATTTATTTCAAGAAGCTCTGATTCGCATAAAAAATACATCATGTGCAGCATACACTTAAATTATTAGTTTTTAAAGATTAAAAACATTGATGTGTATACATTTTTAATGCAACTCCGACAAATAACACAAAAATGCCCCCCCCCGAGTTTTGTCTCGAGGTTCATGTATTTTTTTATAATTGTGTCCTGCCAGTCTTCGAAAATGCCACGAATGCGGTCGGGGAAAAATCGCATCTCGATGTTGTTTTTTACACATTGAACATAAGAATTTCATCCATTTATTTTTTTTAAAAACTACATCAGTATTTGCAAAAATTAAACGGAATTTTGCCCTTGACTCGTGAACGTTTGGAATCCCTATAATGTTTTAGTAAAATAATTCGACTTTCAGATTGTTTTATATTTTGACGGCAGATCGTAAAAACTTTAAGGCCCAAAAAATGGGGATAAATCGAAACCATCAGTAAAGTTTGGGGTTTTTCGTTTGTGCATTTAGTGCATATTAGTCGCACGGGAATTTTTCGTGTACAGTACAACAAGGTTTTTTAAAACACCAGAAAATTGTAAATTTTGGTATTTTTGATAATTTTTACAAAAAACAATGAGGAATTGAATTCCCCCGTGCATTAAGTTTTATTGAATTTATGGCCCTTTCGTAAATAATCGGGAATGTAAAACGTCAGGGAGCGATGAAAATTTTATCGTAAATTTTTCAATTATTTTTGGGCTTTCGAAGTTTGACGCAGTGGGATATTGCCCATTTAAAAAAAAATCCAGTTTTCCTAGGTCCTTCAATTGTTTGGGCTCAGTGTAGGCCCTTCCTTTAAAAGGACAAGTTCTGTTGCAGCTTGTTGCAAAAAATAGAACTTTTGGGCCTTTTCATAGGATGGAAATCTTGACCTTGCACCGATTTTTAAAAAAAGTTTATTGCGCAGGGGGCCACTCGATGCATTGCTATTTTTAACTGATATTACTTAGAATACTTTCATTACTAAAAACAATGGCACTAAGTCTATTCATAATCTTTTTTCTCCCCTGTG
Organism: Mercenaria mercenaria; assembly: GCF_021730395.1. Lineage (NCBI taxonomy): Eukaryota > Metazoa > Mollusca > Bivalvia > Venerida > Veneridae > Mercenaria > Mercenaria mercenaria. Next base: position 45,029,515 of record NC_069378.1, read on the forward strand.
TATCGACCACAACGCAGGAGGCGACCGGGGGGGTCGGTGCTTTTAGCATTTTTTTAGACTGCTTCAAAAAATGCAAAAGGGCAGAAAACACCAGCCCAATTTTTATTTAAAAAATAGCATTTCCTTCCTTATGAAAAATTTACGCAAAATCGCGGTAAAAAAATCCAAAATATGCGGGCATTATCTAAAAACCCATCTGAGTTGATTTCACTTCCATTTCCCCTTTTTACCCATTTTTTCCCCAAAATGTAGAAACCAAACCAAAGAATTAACCCCATAAAAAAGCCAATTGAAAAAAATATACATTATTTCATAGAAATCCGTCAAAAAATTACTGCCTACGAAGACATGTGGGATGCTGTCATGAAAAAATTTAAAAAAAAAAAGGGGATAAAAATAAGCGTTTTGCAACCCACGACATAAAACATTTGGAAGTTTTTATGTCGACTTATTATGTTTAAATCAAAAAATTTTATTTTAACATGAAAATCCCCGACCCGCGACAGAAATCACATGTTTTTTTTAGGACATGTGTAATTTACATGTATAAAAACTCTTTTGACTTAAAACTTTTAGCACCCCCTGTAAATTTGCTTTTGTAGAAAATTTTTCTGTACCGTTCTGGATAGAGATTGTAAAAAAAGTTTGATTGAAACTGTTCTGGACACCTAAAAACTCAATTTTATCAGTTTTTAAAAAAACCCAAAAACATTCTGATGATTTTCATTTATGTGTTGTTTAGACAATTAACGGAAAAACCCCCATAAAATTAAAACATATAAATGTCAAACTTTCCGCGCCTTGGGGGGAGTTTATGTAAATGACGTTACAAAATTTCCCTCACGATAAGAAAATGATATCAGTCATCACTCCAGTGTATGGTGCAACATTGAATCGGCGCCTATTTGAAATTGGCGTAGTTAAAACGCTTTTTAATTTTTTTTGAAAATTTTTTTATGCTTCCCGGGCATAGATTTTACAACAAAAACAAATATATGAATGAGTATTTGGAATTTCATTTTGGAAATAATTAAAATCATTAAAACAAATAAGCAAAAAAGTAGGGGCCTTTTATTTTTTGGGGAAAAGACAATTGAACAATAATTCGTAATTTCATTTTCAGTCACCCGATGGATATCAAAAAAAATGGCATAGAACATATGGTACTTTCATTTTTTTTAAAAAGCTGGGGTTTTTTTTGTTCAAAAAAATTTAAAACCTTTTTCCCTGCTAAATTTCTAAAATGACTAGTCTGTGAAAAGTTTGGGGGTGCATTTATTATTAGAAGGGTGTTCCTCAAAAAATTTTCTGACCGAATAGCAACAATGCGGCCATGATCGGCCCCCACATCTTGGCCCCGCACTTTTGCAAAGGCAGAATAATTGCCGCCAAAAAATACATCAGTTTGCTAAGGGGTAGCCAGGGGGGGTTCGACGGGACGGCCCCGTTGAAATCTTTTCCCCGGGTAATTTTTACTGATAAGATAAGAAGTTTTCATGCCCCAAAGTACTTTTGTGTAATTACAATTTTCCCTTTTTATTTATATGTAAAATTTTCGACGTTTTTACACATTCGGAAAGAATCCAAAGTATCTTAAGATTTCTGTAAGTTTACGAACTGTAATCGACTCCAAATGACAATGGCGTTATTAGCTCCGCATTCAAATAAAAAGGTATCCAATTATATAGGGACAAAAAAATTTTTTTTTGAAAGTTCAAGGCTTTTCGCCTTTGATATTTGGATTAGCTTGCCTAGGGATCTCTAACAAAAGTTCAAATTCGCCCTGTTAAAAAGGGACACACATGGGGGATTTTTACATGAGTTTTTAAGGAAAGAACTTTAAAAATTACAATCATATTCCCCCACACTTTAATTAATTACCGAGACCCCCGACTAAAGGGGGCACTTGACGTGACCTTGACTTATGACCCACTTCCCTTGTTTTTAAAAGCACCTTGAAATTTTGGTGCATGTACATTTTGCACACGCTAAAAAATGCTTTTCGTGACCCTAAGTGACACTGACCCCATTTTCTAATTTTTACTCAGTTGCCATTTTAAAAATGTGGTTTATAACTTTGGTGGCGAATCAGAGTCTAGACCATGTTGTTTTGTAAAAAAATTTTTGAAAAAATTTTGTCCTATAAGATTCATTTTTTTCGTGTAAATTTGATTTACTTTTATTTTTTTCTATTACTAATTTGCGGGGCAGGTCTCAAAAACAAGTTTAGACATTTTGTTTTTTTTACAGGTCATGTAAACGAACAAAAAGCATGCGAAGGGGCTCAAAAAAGTTGACAAGTCGGGATTTTAGACTTAAAACTTCAGGGTAAACTTCATAAAAATGGCGGGTAAATCAAACTGCGAAGTTTTTTTGAATGGCGGTAAAACATTTGGGTTTTTCTAGGAACGAAGGTACAAAATTTCGTATGCATTCAAATGATGTGTTAAGGTAACAAGAAATTTTTCATTTGGGGTGTGAGAAAGGAAAGGAAATTTACTTTTGCAGACGGAAAAATAGTTTGCATGCATATTTTATCGGAGGCACTGCAGAACCAAACAGGAAAATTTTTTAATTTTTTGTGAAAAACTGTTGACGGTTTTCGGCCCGCTTTGGCGAGACGGTATTACGTGTTTTATCGAAAATTGCGATAAAGTCCGGAAATCCGCTTGTGGGGAGAAAAAACTCGATTTATTTCCCCCTAAGGAAAAAATCTTGCATCGAAAAAAGCTGTGTGAAACATCCCCGAGAAGAAAGTCATGCGTCGGGGCCCGTGCAGTTTTTTACCCCCCCTCTGAAATGTATTTTCAGGAATAAATCTTTTCGGGACCCTACTTGCCCAACTGTGCCTCTTTGCTCTGTCTCTCCTTCCGGTGGTGCTCAACTCCGGAGCTCTCGTCCATGGGGACCCCTACGAGGCTTAAGGGGGGGGGGGGGGGATTTTTTTAACAGTGTGTGAGTGTCAAAATTTTAAGCGATTTTTAAAAAAAGTTAAAAAAATTATTTACGACGTTTTGTCAGCAACGCCCCACGCTAGGTTTTAAAAGCTAACTTGTTTACATTTAAATTCAAATTTCAAATTTAAGTGCGAAGCCACTGCTGCAGACGCAATTTATATTGGAAGCGAGAACTCTGAAACGCGCACTGAACAAGCACACACCTGGGCCTTTGAAAGGTCTTGACTTTGTTTTTTTCTTTAGGATGTTGTCAGTGCAGTATACAAAAAGAAAGAATGACTTTTTTTTCCCTGCAATTCGTTGTTTTTTTTCGAAGAAAAAGCTCCAACAATCAAGGATATCGTTAAATAATTTGAGCAAAAAGAATGTACAAGAAAGGGAATGTATTCTACAGAGCCAAAACGGAACTTTAGAATCCGTTTTTTCTGTCATTTTTTTTTGCCCATTTTCCTATTTGTTGATTCTTATACTACTGAATTTTAATTTTTCACTTTTGAAAAAAATATTTTTAAAAAGCAGAATTCAATTGAATCCTGATTTTTGAAAACGAAGGACATTCAGCTATTAAAATGATAAGATCTCGTATGCTTGATTTATTGTAAGACCGATTCGGCCTTAACTTGTTCGAAAATTGTAGTAGATTGACAGTTTTCATACTTCAACAGTGTTTCTGTTATGTAATGACGGACAGTTAACCAAACCAGTGTTCATTTATTTTGTACCTGTACAAACTTGTTCTCCGCAAGTAACTGCCAACTTCCCCACATGAATCAGAGGTGGAGGACAATGATTTCAGGTACAGTGTCTTTTATCAAATCGTCACAGAGAACATACGCCTCGCCCGGGAATCGAACTCACGGCCCTGCTTCTTACTGTATTTTCTTTCGATATAATAATATTTTATAGTATCAATAAAGTTGATTTATTTCATGTTGAGATTTTAAATATTTTTATCGCTTTGTCTGTCTGTTCGACCTTTACTCACATTTTGCTACTGATGCATTACCAACTTTTAGAAACATCTCTAAACCGATAAAGCGGGACAGCTCTATCTATCACGAAATCAATAATCCAATATCAGCGCTACCAGATGCATTCGTCGATTTCCGTATTAATTGTTGTTGTTGTAGTAACACGGGGATGGGGGTCGATAATTAACAGCTTTGGTCATTTTCTGATGCATTTTCTGGCGGGCGGTTTGCGAAACGATATACTTGAATGAAGTTTTAATATTATTAAAGTGTCGAAAATTTATACTATACTTTATCAGTTGTCAAATAAAAGTGATATTTAAGAATACGAATATGTTATCTAAAATATTTAGAAATCGTTACATTTTATACATCAAACACATAAATTTACGTTGTTTTCAATACATGAAACATCATGTTAAACATATATCTATGTACAAAAAAAAAAGAAATATTTACGCACAAGAAACAGTCTGTAAATAAAATAAATATTCAAGAATATGAATAGGCCATCTAAAGTATTTTAAAAGCGTAACATTTTTTTTTTAAATCTAACACATAAATTTACGATCAGTGTAGATGATGACCAGCCTGCACATCCGTGAAGACTGATCATGATTTGCACTGTTTGCCATTCAGCCAGTAACTTTTTGGTATGCACCCCTTTTCATAATTTATAGTACTGTCAAAATTGAAAGATAGACAAGTTCAAAATAGAAATTTAGCATGGTAAGGATTAATTTTCTTATATCGTGCTTAAATAGAAATATCATATTTGCGTGACTTGAATAAGTACTGCTGACAAATACTACTACCATAGTATATTTTAACTATAAATACATTAACAAAAATAAACATTAAATAACAATAACTTAAGCAATAGCTCAATTTTAGAATAGCAGACTTAACTAAGTAATTACTTAGGTTTTTTTTTCATGAAATTTGGGCCAGGGTCTTTACTTAGTAAATATTTACGGAACACATCTATTAACGATTTATGGTATAATCTAAATTCATAGATGGACAAGTATAATATATTTCTGTGAATTCTAAATTTCCTACTGTCATACGATTAATAAAATAAGGGTAAAAATCATAAAAATAACTCCCGATGGAAAGGGAAAAGACTACAGAAAAGACAGAAGAAAGTGAAATATATACATATCAACACAAAAACCATAAAAATACCTAATAGTATCACTTGAAGTAATTGGGGTAACGTATTTTAGTGACCCGATTTGAAACAACACTGACCGGATATTGTTTACCCCTAGGCAATATTGTAATACACAATAAATATCAAAGGGTAATTTTAAAACATTTACAATTAAATTATATTATGCTAAATGTGTGCAATCTTTGGACTAAAAAAATAATAGATAACGCAATTTTTAAACGAATAATTAAAAAATGTATCAAAATTATGCATTAATTTAAGAATACAGAATAAAATATTGCTTATATACGCAAATTTATCGATTTTCCGACAGATCGATGTTACAAAAAGTTCGTAATGTACAGCCGACCTTTCATTGAAACTAAAGATGCACATAGATATCGTTGAGACGAAGTGCATCTTACAAGAACCTGATGTCTGTGTTGAAGAGTATTCGGATTATTTCCATTTATGTAGCTAATATTTTCTTGTCCAAAAGTACTAAGAACATCTCGGACAGTTTAACTTACATGAGATGCAGAGCAGTACACAAGAACAGTTACTACGTTGAATGCATTTAAAATTATCTCCATTTTGTACTTAATTCTTCCCGTCATTTTCAAAAATGGTAATAAGTTGAAATCGTGATGAGACAAGTAAATTGCACGAGAATCTTTACTCAATTTAGGTCATATCTGAAACTGTTTCCTTTTTGTCCTCTGCCAAAAGCGGAAGAATATTGTTTTTGTGTTGCCCGTCCGGCTGTCAGTCTGGGTGTTTATAATGCGGATTGTATTTAAGCTAGAATCGCCACATTTTACTTCACGTATTATCCCACTTGACCCGGTAAATGCAGTTTATTCCCTTGATTTGTTTAATAAACATGAAAATAGTATTCAAGTTAAAATCACCAGATGTCATATAGTGATAATTTAGCATAGTGCAACTACACATTGGCTGATCACGATGTGTGTGCAGGGGCGGGGGTGGTGGGCTCTGTGGCCGAGTGGTTCGTGTCGTTGACGTCTAAAAATGATACGTGTGCGTTACAATTTGTATGCTATTTCTAGGGTACGCCCTCTCGGAAAGAGATAGATATTTGTATGCTATTTCTAGGGTACGCCCTCTCGGAAAGAGATAGATATATCTCAAGTGGTGCAACCCGACGTACATATCATCTGATTGAGTCTTCTCTTTTGTCACAATATCATCTTTGAAGTCTGTAAATTCTAATGAAATCTCAAAGGAAAATGAAAACTATATAATCGAACCTTCGTTACTGGAGAAATTTCTCGTTCTGCTGCCAAATACACAGAACTTTGAATAGCAATTTAGATGGAAAAGCAAATGGTAGAATTTGCTGTGGCCGAATTATTACGGTTCCCCTCCCATTTTTTATATCAAACGAAATATACATTAATCTGTATTGCAGAAATAGGTCTACAACTGTTTGAAAATTTTAGGAAATATATAAGTCAGGTGTGTAATACGTTTATATTTTTATAAACCAGTAAAACTTTTCGTCTGACGAGAAAATCATTCATCCCCCGCGTTTTACTAATGTTTGAACGTAATTTCCGATTTGATAGTAAAACTTGAAAACTTGATAAATATGTTAAACACACTAAAACACATTTTTGTTGAAGTTTAATGAATGACTTTTTCGGACCTCGGGCAATATTTTTCCACTTTTTTTTACCGGCAAGCGATCCATCAAGTTTCTAATTGCATCAGGTCAGAAATAAATTTCCTTCAAGTTACGAGTTCAGTACAGGAAAATATACCTTATCGCAGAATTTTCCATTCTTTCACATAATTCATTCCTTTCCCCAAATATATGACAGAGTGCACCCGCATGAACACTACGTGTTTAATTACAAAAAAAAAAGTTTTTTTTTAATTGATACATAGACTAAGTGCGTTTATTCTATTAGAAGGGTTCGATTTTAACTGCATGAAGATAGTTTTAAACAGCTGGCCGTATCGGAAAAGTTTTCTTCAATTTACCCCAATATTTGCAATATAGAGATATTGCCCGAAGCTATTCGAGACAAAAATGTACTAATTGTGAGACTCTCATTATGATTAGGTAGATCACAAACAGCACGTAACGTTCCGCCAAAGGCGGTATTGCACTTTGATCCTCTGACTGGCAGGATGGGATATTGTGTCATCCGGTTTCCATTAATTGTTTAGCGGGAGTAGCATTTTGCGCATGTTTAAATATGTATAATCTTTAGTAACTATGATAGTGTATGTACAATTTTGCGAAAAGAACTTATGTTTCTTCTTTTTATTACGATATTTTTAGAGACATTCCTTATGATAAATTTTCTGATTTTCGTTGAATATTATAGTTGAATGATAAATTACATATTATATAAAGTTACACATTCTCCCTTTCTTTTTTTTGATTGATTTTTAGACAGATGAGAGTTTATAGTACATACTAGGAAGAAAAACGTATCTATTCTAATATACGCTAGCTCCGGTATAAAAGCTGTATTTTTTGCCCTAATGTGAATAATCTATCAAATCATCACACTAAATCTAGCTTTTATTTTGTGACAGAGTTTACTCTCAGCGTAAATTTATATTTATAATTATTCAGCCTCAAAAGTTATTTAAAACATTTCATACAAGAATAATTATGATAACTTGGTATACACTCATCCTTGTAACAGTGGATTAAAAAACGCAGCAAAATCCATTAAAAATGTATAAGATCATCACCGAGGCATTTGGAAATATATGGATAATTTCACCTTGTACTTCTTTTTATTATCTGTTTATACAGTATGTTTCTTTTGATTTCATTTTTGTTGTGCGCTTGTATGTTCAGTCTGTCATAACAAGTAGTTTAATATGTATAGTAATTATAGGAGAAGGACACAATAAGTTACACAAACTTTGTTTCCTAATCCTCATTTTATCTTTAGAACTGTTGTATCATGTTATGCATACTTGTATAAAAATACTGTTTAAACTAATTTCACCTTTTCATTTAATGACTTACGTAAAACAGCGTGTGTTTGAAATAATAGAGAAGTTCACTGAAATGGAATTAAAAATGTATTTTAACACTTGTTTAGAACGAAACGATATGACATAAAAAGAAAAAAAAACTTTTATATTTGTTCTTAAAGACAAAGCTTTAATCGGTAATTAATGAAGACCAATTAGTAAATATGTTTTGATTCCATTTAAACTTTGAAATGGAAGCAACAAAAGTTAAAAAATTCCACTTGTGATCATACACAGGCATCATGCAGACGACGCGAGCTGCGCACGCGCTTTACCATCTCCAATCTACACGCTGCGCATGCGTATAATGCAAAAAACTCGTCTCCCGCTTCCGCACGCTTACACGGTTTAAAACTTATTTGATTGGCTGCACGATTAACTAAGCGTGTAACGTGAAACGTTTATGAATGGTGCCACGCAAGGGTTTAATCGTGTGCACGGGGAACCAACACGCGGGCGCCACTGTAATATAAAAACCTTCTGACCTCTCTAAAGGCCACATTTTTCATGGGATCTGCATGAAAGTTGGTCTGAATGTAAATATTGGTGATATCTAGGTCTAGTTCGAAACTGGGTCATGTGCGATCAGAAACTAGGTCAGTATGTCTAAAAATATAACAAAACCTTGTGACCTCTCTAGAGGCCATACTTGTGAATGGATCTTCATAGAAATTTGTCAGAATGTTCATTTTGATGATATCTAGGTCAAATTAGAAAGTGGGTCACGTGCTTTCAGAAAGTAGGTCAGTAGGTTGAATAATGAAAAAACCTTGTAACCTATCTAGAGGCCATATTTTTCATGGGATCTGTATGAAATTTGGTCTGAATGTTTATCTTGATGATATATAGGTCAAGTTTGAAACTGGATCAACTGCAATCAAAAACTAGGTCAGTAGGTCTTAAAATAGAAAAACCTTGTGACCTCTCTAGAGGCCATACCCTTCAATGGATCTTCATGAAGATTAGCCAGAGTGTTCACCTTGATGATATCTAGTCAAATTTGAAACTGGGCCACGTGCCATCAAAGTCTAGGTCAGTAGTTCAAATAATAAAAAAAAACTTTTGATCTTTATAGAGGTCATACTTTTCATGGGATCTGTATGAAAGTTGTTCTGATTGTTTATCTTGATGATATCTAGGTCAAGTTTGAAACTGGGTCAACTGCGGTCAAAAACTAGGTCAGTAGATCTAAAAATAGAAAAACCTTGTGACCTCTCTAGAGGCCATATTTTTCATAAGATCTTCATGAAAATTGGTTTGAATGATCATCTTGATGATATCTAGGTCAGTTTTTAAACTGGGTCACGTGCGGTCAAGAACTAGGCCAGTAGGTATAAAAATAGGAAAACCTTGTGACATCTCTAGAGGCCATATTTTTCAATAGATCTTCATGAAAATTAGTGAGAATTTTTACTGTGATGATGTCTAGGTCAAGTTCAAAACAGAGTCATGTACCTTCGAAAACTAGGTCAATAGGTAAAATAATAGAATAACCTTGTGACCTCTCTAGAGGCCATATTTTTCAATGGATCTTCATGAAAATTTGTCAGAATTTTTATCTTGATGATATCTAGGTCAAGTTCAAAACTGGGTCACATGAGCTCAAAAACTAGGTCACTATGTCAAATAATAGAAAAAACGACGTCATATTCGAAACTGGGTCATGTGGGAACAGGTGAGCGATTCAGGACCATCATGGTCCTCTTGTACATTTCTTGGCATGGTTGCTTCACATGCAGACTCAAGTGGTAACTCCAATATACCTCTTTCAAGGTCAATGTATACTTTGAGGTTTAAAGGTATCTGTGTATGTAATCTCTGCTATATATCTATGCCACCCATCAAGATATTTTAATGTTACTTGACACAAATACTCCTTATAATGCGATAATATGTTATGTGGATTAGGCAGACCCCTGGATCAAAGTATTTAAATATCTTTGTATTAATATTCAGCATAGTAAGCTCTTATACAATACGCACGCAGCTGAAAAAAAATGTATGTGAATTTTGTTTAGAATTACTTCCTTTAAATATAATTATGTATATTTATTACTTTTTTCTCTTATTTTCACACGTATTTGAAATTGAAAATTTACTAGTTATTATTAATATTATATTAAATAGATGTAAATTTACATTTATGAACCGTAGTTTATATCTATATGCATGTTTAAATCCAAATATTTTGCGTTATAACATATTGTATATAATTATAGCGCAATAGTGTATAAAACATCATTTACAGATATCAGATTGTTCGATAATGCTGAGAATATCAGTCACCTTCAAGTAGATTACTTTGTATTGCAATGCAATACCATATTAAATCATTTTTTTTTGCCATTGAGACAACTTGATCACTTATGTTTGTTACACACTCAGGTTGCATTTTACGTAGACTTTAACAGAATCAAAACATATGTATAATCGTCTTCTTCTCGTTCGCGACTACACTTTCAGACAAGTAGCCTCGGTGAAACTTGTGGTTTGCGGCAGATCCTCAATGCCTCTATACAGTTTCTGGTGGACTGAGGTATCCATCGGTCAAGTCGCAGCTCGCTGCTGGTCATGCCTTTTACATCTCTTAAGTATATTGCTCCGCAGTCTGATCTTCCTCAACCCATGGACAAGCTGGCGATGGTACCAGTCTGTATTTCTTGAACATGTGAGCATTCAGCTTGTTGTGCCCTGAGCGAAGCCTGACAAGCATCACTTGTTCAGACGGATCAAGGAGATGAAAACCAACCATCTTCCTCCATCCTTGGTTTCCTTAGTGTCTTGATGATGGTGGCTTCCTCCTTGTAACTCACAGGTTTTGTTGGTTGTTTTGACTGAGCTCCTAGCTTAGCCAGTTTGTATGCCTCTTCATTGCGCGCATGACAATGGGATGGAATCTTGCAGGTTATACTCAAGCTCTGCATTCTCAGAGTTTCCATGACAGACAGTGCATCTGTGAGAAAGACGACTGAGGAGCTTTCTTCTGCCGAGTCTTCAACCATTGAGACGGTCTTCATGGGTGTTTCAGTCTTTACCTTATAATTGCTGCAGTATTTTCCTGTGGCTGCATGTAGTGTTTCTCTTTTGCCAGATGGGTATTGAATGAAAACACCAGCTCCTCTACCTTTGACGGCGCATGTAGCTGATCCGTCTGTATGGACATAAATCCGGCGCATGTAGCTGATCCGTCTGTATAGACATGAATCCATGATTCCGAAGGATAGACTTCATTTATCATAACAAGTGTGAGGCTCTTCTGAATACCTTCATCTTCTTCTTCCCACGGTCAAGACGAGGAACAGCAAGTCTCACAGTCACTGAGGACAGATCATTCGGTAGTGGGTTAATTATGTCTTCACTACCTAGGGGAGTCGTTGGTTTGTTCAGCTCACTTTTGAACTCTCTGTTGAGTTTTTTTGCCTCATAAACGAAGCTTCTACGTTTGAGCCGGTTTTTGGTGTAGCCATCTTGTTTGTCTTTCAAGGGATGGTCTTGAAAAGACATGAACTTCTCTCCTTGAAGCAGAACCTTTGCATGTGTCATGTCTTGTAAGGACTGTGTGCCTGTTAGCTTCTCCATGAAGGAGATTGGTGTAGATTTTCTAGCACCCTTTCATGATCCGTGATGCTTGGTTCTGAATCTTGTCTAGAAACTGTTGGTTAGTTATGTCAGTAGTGGGCCAGGCAGTTGAGCTGCACTCTAAATTGAGTCTCACTGTTCCCTGATATACTGTCTTGAGTATTTGCTCACTTGCTCCCCACGTTGTTCCAGCAAGTTTGCATATCATGGCAAGCTTCCTACGAGCCTTCTTTTCTGTTTGGCCAATGTGGGGCTTCCAGGTTAGACGTTTGTCAAAGGTCACTCCGAGGTATTTTGCCTCGTCTGCGTCGTCAGAGAAATATTTCCTATCTTGATTTTGCTTCATACATTCTGGTGTCACTTGGCTTGTCTGCCTTTCCCTTTTTTCTCTTGGGGATTCCCTTTGCCATTCCCTGTAGATGGGCATGTTGTTATAGGCAAACTGGTGTTCCGCTTGTTTACCCGTCAACAGTTCACCACTCTCTTCCAAAGTTACTGAGCCTCTTCCTGTGTCTTCGTCGTTCAGCTGTCTCGTTAGTCTCTACAGCTTTTGGCCATCTCGCTCTAGGTTGAGCGAGACTGTTTTGTTACTCCAGCCCTACCTCTGTGCTTCCCGTTTGTGCCTAAGGAATTTGGTCTTGGCTCGCTGTAGAGACAGGTTACTTTCTTGTGAGGGATTGTTTTCTGCTCCCTCTCTGGCTTCTGATAACTTTACGTGTAGATTCTCCAACTCATCACTCCAGTAGGCATGTAGTCCTTTCTTGATCCCCTTGAAATTGCGATGTAAGCAGCCTTAAGTATACTGGCATTGAAGTCTTTGACAACCCGGTTGATGTCTCTACCTTCCACTCTGATGTCTTTACAGAGCTCATCACTCAGACTTTGGTAAAAGGTCCATCTGGCCATCTTGTAGTTCCATCTGCGGATGTTAAGTGAAGTAGAGTATATACGGTCCATAGTAGATGGACTGGGTGATGGTCGCTATCTCTTAGTTGTTCATCGATTTCCCGCTAGATTTCCCATGCATGTCATCAGTACATAGAGCAAGATCAGGGGTTGATGTTGTTCGCCAGCTCCTGGAGTAAAATGTTGTGGAACCATCTGGCTTGTTGATAAGGACTAGCTTGTTATCATCTTGCCAGGTCTCCACGTCCTCTCTACGTTTATCCAGGTGGTCACATCCCCAACTCTGTGAGTGACTGTTAAAGTCTCCTACAATGATGAAACTAGTTTCATCGGTTGTAACTTTGTCAAGGGACAGCGCTTTGTCACTCGGAAAGTATATATTCATAAGTTTCAAGTTGAACTCGTTCTTTCTGAGGCTTATAACATGGAACCCGGATTCATTCATATGCGTGCTAGTCTGGACAGCGCTGATGTTGTTCCTGACCAATGTCATGATGCCTCTATTTTGTCTGCCAATTCTGTCACAGCAAAAACACCGGTTTCCTCTGACTTAGAAGGATTTCTCTGGCTTTATGTGTGTTTCCTGAATGCAACAGTCGTTGATATCTCTCTCATGGAGGATATGCTCAAGTTCAGCTTTCTTGTTGAAGACATCCTCCGCATTCCAATGCAACAACCTGAAAGGCTGATGCGGATTCCTTGGTATGTTCCTCCTTCTTCTCTTTGCATGTTTTGGATTGAAGGAGGGACCCCCAGTAGCTATGGGTGGACTCTGTCGAGGCTCAGAGCCCTACACTGAATCCCCCTGGAGGGACCGTAGAGATTCAGCACCACATTCTTGAATACGGGGTGGCTGTTTAGTCATAGCGATATTTCATTGTGTTGTTGTTTCGTTAAGAGAGTGCCAACGGCCCAACACATCTGTCTTCAACTCTCTAGGTTTCTGTCGGGGTTACCTCACTCTTATTTCCGAGTTCATACTCTGCCCTGGGACACAGGGGGTATTTGTTCTGGGGGTCTGTTCATAGGCATCAGGGCGCGTCCACACATCGGTAGGCCTGGCATGCCACATGTTCAGGGGCAGACCGCCTCCGAGTCTCCTGCAGTTCTGCCTGAGACCGCAAGGTGCTCATTTACCGTCTGTCGCCAGATGGGAGGCACTGCAAAGGGGCTTGTCTGCAGAGAGGCTATGTACTGGCAGGGAAGACTTACGCAGTCGGCTCCTTGTTTACCAGAAGGCTAGCCAGCGGTGGAGCTGAAAGCGGAAGGTGACAAGCACATAACACACAACACACCATACTTGACGCATCAGAAGACCAATGTCTCACATAATGATTTGCATGAACAGCCTGCCACTGGCATAAATCCATGTCAGATCAAGCAATTTATTAGCTTGTTTTTTTATTCATACTACATGTACTTTAAATAGACTACAGGATTATTTGATAACAAATATAATTATAGAGAAATAAAGATACATGTAAGTAGGTACTACATTGTAGCATTTTTGTGAAAAAGCTCAAATGAGAATGTCGCTGTTAAGACTGTTTTCATTATATCACATCTATTTCGCGTTAGGCCTTGATACCAAACTCCCAATCTTTCTTGGCTCGATAAAATCATATATATAAGGTTTTGAAGTCATCGAATTTTGGATGCGATAAAGATAAAAGACCATTTATGAAATTAACTTCCATGTATTTTCTTAATGGTGGCTTCAATCCATTGCAACCAGTCATACACCAGAAACAAATGTAAGTGGTCTATGAAACAGACTCTTCCATAATTGCCTCCTAAACTCAAATTCCTACATCGAATTTTTAAAAAAAGCTATATCTTTTGTTTACAATTTTTATCTCCTGCAGACAATGCTTCTAATAATATTATCGTTACGAGGGGTGATAGCAAAATTCGTATAAATTGTTCATAACTTTATTTTTATTCCAATACAGTTGAAATTGCATTATCAAAAGGATCAATTTAATTGCAGATATGGAGCGAAATAATCATCGGCCAACTATAGCAAAAAATAACGGGAACGCAACAGGCCCTAGCTAGCGCAGTGTATATTATTTATCATTAATTTTATTCACTGTAAATAATGCCATTTTTACATTTTTCTTTACGGCGAAAATCCGCCCAAAATTGCACGTTAAGCGTCAACGTCATGACGTCATTTCCGTAAAATTCAACGTTGTTTACTACCTCCGGTTTGAAAATAGCAACTTACTTAATAATATTTAAACTGTCAAGGAAACCGTACCAGCGTCATATGACGTCAACTGGAGTAATTGAATTAAGGACCGTCATTAAATTTTTTTGTCAGAATAGGAAAGAAAGTCGACCGTTTCCTCTTCAGATTGACAAGATTCCTTTTTACAGTGAGAGATCGACTTAGAGAAAGGGAAATTATCTGCCTGTCACAGGTCTTACCGCGGTCTAGTTCTTATGTTACTTCACCGTCACCGACGTCAAATTTAGGACCGCAAACATCGGGGTCAGTAGTGTTTAATGATTAGGCACGTTTTTACCTGTGAACGCCGACGGACTATCCGTGAGTGCAGACGACGTCGTGAACACTACGCTAACTATTACATTCTCTGGCATAATCCTTACGGTTGGGGCGGATTTATGGCCAGGGCAGCCACCGACCGTATGTTTAAGTTCTAACTCGCTGTGTACCAACGAAATCTCATAGCAAGTCGTTACATCGCCCAGATATTACGTTCTGTGGTTGTCCCTATATTCCGTCAACGTCAAGTGTTAGTCATTCAACATGACAATGCGCGACCTCGCGCTGCACGTGTCACCAGAAACTTGTTACAGAACAGCAACATTAATGTTCTGCCTTAACCGGCGTGCTCGCCTAACTACGTAAACCACAGCCTGCAAACGTCCAGGAACTGATAACAGCACTCCACCAAGAGAGTGCCAGAATTCCACGGTATCCGTTACATGACTGGTGCGAGTCCATGGGGCAACTCGCTACTGATTGCCTCAGTAAAATTGCTCTGACAAGTCTACTAAAATTCAAGATGTGATGCTAAAAGTAACCATGAAATTCTGTCTAATTAACCATCAATTCGTTTAAGTTATTTGATTTACGGATTGAAATGTTCTTTGAAAAAAATTGAATCACGGTTAGCAAAAAAGTGTACAATGAATTTTAACGAGATGTTTCTTTTTCTCCTCAGTGTAGATTATTTATTGTGTTGACCCTCTTGTTACTAAAATTAAGCACAAACAATTCTTTTCATTAGCATTAAACGTCAGACGCAATCGTTTGAAACAGTGAGAAAGTCTGCATAAATATGATTCTGTTAAATAAGTACAAAAAGACAAATAAATCAGTTCCGAAACATGCGGAATGTTATTCGCTTCACGATACTAATGGGATGCAAGTAATTACTGCAGCATAAACCAAAGTACTTATAATTAGGTGTATGTTTGTTATATCTGGGAAACCAGGACATGTTACAGCTCAAAGCCACTTATAAATTTCAGGAAGAAGCAGTCACTGAAGAAAGTAATAGCAAAACAGAAAGCCAATCAAGGTATAACGTAAAAATTCTCATGAGCTTTCGGGGAATATGCACTATGACCTATATTTTAGTAAACCGTGGTTATTGTTTATTATGATGAGGCTTGGGGTGAGAATGTTCGGGAGAAAATAAAAAGTATCGCCTTAATCCCAATCCTTGACACTAGTTGCCTCTCCTAACGGTACTTTCTCAGTCACAAACAATGGCTTAAAACTCGGCGTAATCGAGGAACTTCTGTCTTCAAAGCATTATTGTTAACTCATTGATGATTTATTGACGAAAAGAAAATTATTTCTTAATATTAAATTTTCGCTTGTGTACGTCATGAGGACTTTTACACGGAGAACGCTGCACATAGACCTAAACTCTGTATTTTCAACTTGTGTTTAGATACTTATGACGCTACATCTTATCACGTCACTGAAGACGCATTGCATTTAGTGATACTGATCGGTGCCATGTTACAGTAACATTTATTATAAAAGCACAGCGTGTCATTCAAATATATATGGGAAGGGCTGTATGCCGATGTTGAAATAACTCGTAGCCCAACTCTTTTATTTTTTGTTGTGTATTAAAAATGTATGTAATATTGTGTGTAATATTGAAACAGAGAGCAATAAAATATGATTAAACTAATTAAAATATCCCGTACATTGACACATTTGTAATTATATTTTAAGTAATTTTTATTTACTGACGACATTTGAATGAAGGATCTTTTGGCGGAGAGATCCCATCCTGATCTATATCATACAAAATGAATAGCCTTTTCTTTTATGAACGCCATATATAGCCTATAGTGGATAAACTGAGCACGACTTTGCACTGTGCTAAATGCCGTATGTTCATACATATATTTGATATCTGCTTTAGGTTTATATGTGATATGCTTAAAGTAATAAGCAGTCCACAAGAAAAATATACATGGTATAACCTACATATAATTTAAAGATTTTACTCGTTTCTTTACAATTAATGATTCTTTAGAAATTATTTATGATTACACCGGTCTTCTAGCGTGGACGCATATGACGCAATATTATACAGAAATGAAATGATAGGAATAAAAACGTTACAATTTGGACCATTCTTGCTTAGACATTGATTTTGCAAACACTAAAAGAAAACCACGAAAACATAGTATTTGGGAGAGTTCTGAACAAATAAAACGATATTACTAGTTTTTAACTAATTAGTATTATAATCAACATCAGTAAGTTTTTCGTAAATACAAATTAATGCTGCTTTGACGAAACTTATTTATTTTAAACATTATACACATTGGAATGATTCGAAGCATTTTCTCTTAAATATTATCTAAGAGTCGAGTACGTATATAGTGTAACGAGAATTACGAAACTTGTGCATATGGTGATACAAACATGAATTATTCAGGGAATCTTACCAGGCTTCGGTATTTCCAAAAGGAAAGTGCTGCCAAAAGTGTATCTCTAAATTCAATTGAGCCCAGTTAAAAAATGACTGCCTGTCACTAGAAATAAAGTATATACTGATGACGTAGAGTTGCCCTTATATTTATTTTTGCATATAAAATTAACCGATATAATTTAGTAAGTTAATCTTTATATCATGGCTGAGTTCAAGGAGGTCAGGTTTGTTCTATTATGTTCTTTTCAGCAGATTAAAATAAAGTAATATATATTATTCTAATCAAGATTGGTGCCATTTTCAAAATAGACGCAAAATAATGTTATTCCCTTTAAACAATATGGCCGAAATTCCTCAAACGGCCGACTGAAATAAGATCGTATTGCAATGTTGATGAGATATAGCTGTAAAGGGTCTCAGTTATGTAAAATTTATCTGATCACGATTTAAAGAAAGCAACATTTGAAAGTTAAATAAACGCGTTTTTAAAAGGTCTTTAGAATATCGTTTTTAAGATGAAAGCCAACTGGAAACGGCTTACCTAGTTATGAAAATGATACAATGTATACATTCTATTCTTGAACGCTTTACTGCCTTAATATGAAAATGTGACAGAAATCTTGTTCATACCTACATGTCAGAACAGTGACATCAATCCAGAATGTAAACCGAAATCTTTTATCGGACTTTTCAAAACGCTCCAATATTTAAATGCCTTTATTAGATGGATGAAGTAGGTCGCTTCTGATGCTTTGAAGCGCACCTGTGTTGTCTTTCCTCCACGAAAAGCTGAAATATTGGCTTGTGTTATAAAATATGTTGAAATGCAATCCTTCCTAGCAAACAAAAATCGAATCATATCCCGATATTTTACCTAAGAATATGGCGTACTCAGGCATAAATGTTTCTGTTATATTTCAAACTCAAACGGGACACTTTAAGTCATTTAACCGGAAAACGATTTTGTGTAAATAAAATAGCGTGTTCAAACGTAATAGATAACGAAATCATAGTGCCTTGATGTAACAGATTTCTATTCAGCTAATTCAATGGTGAGAACTTAGCATAATATATAAGGTACTATTGATCTGTTCCTAATACTAAAACATTTTCTATAGGTTACCTAATCAATGCACCAGGCGATTGTTGCAATGCAAATGCAGAAGATTGCTGTTAAAGAGGGCGTTTCATTCATGCAAACTTAAAATAAAAAAAAGAGTAAAACATGAACAGTCAGAAAGAGGAATAGTTATAGATAATTGATTTAAACAGAAAAAAAAACATGTACTAATGATATCAGGTCGAGGTTGATATGGGCTGGAAGGGATGATGACAATTAAACCATCCGCTGCAAGTCTAAAAGAATTTTGTTTCCGAAACAAACCTAGGTCATAACTCTGACTCTTGTCTCTGACCAAACTCACCGTTTAAATCAAATATTGTTTTATGCCAAACCTCAAATCTACGTCAAAACAATATAAATGTTCAGCACATAAATTAAGGTCTTTTACATCTTGTTAAGTGCTTCATAAAAATCAGAATCAGAAAAACATCAATCATTTCAAAGGTAATTCGGAATGGACGAATGTCCCGAATACATTTAGGTTAAAGGTCCAAATCTAAGTCTCAGAGTGTAAGTGTTCTTGAAATGTTCTAAACGACTCATTTCCATTTACTCAAACCGATAGTACATCTTCTTAGCTGCCTACATAGATAAAAAGATTCTATAATATTTCTTCTGTTTCAAATGTAAAATAACGATTCTAAACTAATAACTATTAACTATTAGAAGCATATTAAGTATTCCTATGTTTTTTAAGGTAAACAACGATGCTGGTATATACGCTTAAACTTGTAGACGTGTATCGATAAAGCAGTTGCTCCTACCTTCTGTGATTGTATCATCATTGGTTACTTGCCGTGTTGACAATGCAAGACAATTTTAAATTTAGAAATGGTTTGGCGCTATTTTAGTTAGCGAATTATACGGTCGTTATGGTTCCGCGCAATTTTATAGTCGCAAAACAGCCACCTTTCCTGACAAAGTGAACATTTGTAGTTTCCACTGGTAGTCATCTGCAAAGAATTTTCTCGAGATATGCACATTTGTTTATTGAATGTTTTATCATGTATAATAATTTCATTACATAGTTTTATCCTTTTTTTTTATATAAATCCATCTTTTGAAAAAAAAAGAACAAAAGCAGTATCAAATTTTGACGAATAGGATCGGAAAGTCGGCCGGATTTTGCAATTTCAGCTCTTGTTTCCTTATCGTAATGTTTATTTTAACACCTGACTTAGTTACTTCGTTCACTGCTTCATTTACATAAAGGAAAACATAATTAATAGGATGCTCGTGTTTTCATGATAAAAGTTTCAATCCGTTAGCATTTAAATGGTTCTTTCCTTAATACTTTTACCTCCATTGGGAATCGAACCGTCGGCCTTTAACAGTATCATAGATCAACGTCTTAGCCCACTCAGCCACAAGAGAACATTCAGTAATGTGGGAAAAAGTTAATATACCGCAACCTTTAGTATAGATGACCTTGGTTATTGCTTTGAATTGCGTTACTATCAGTTGATCCCCGGTCACTAATTAGCATAAGTAGGACAAAACAATCCCGTGTCTCTCTGAGAAATAATAACTTTCTGATTCATTTTTGCAGTTTTATGATATATAGGGACCCAGTACTCGCCAATCGTAACGTTTTTGTAAAATGTTTTAAATTAAGATGTGAAGTTTTAAACCTGTAAATATGATCTAAAGAAATAAAGATTTTAAAACGACTATTAGTGTGGGAATACGAATGCACGCTCTGATATAACACAGATATTTTGTATTAACTCTAGGTTTAAAAGTGTCGTTTGGAATTTCGGGATAAGAGTGCTTAGCTTATTACCATATCCAAACAAGTGAGTATCAATTTATATTTTCAAATAACACAAGCATTTTCATTTCTCAGGAGCCAACGTGTAAACATTAAAGCCGTTTGATCCATTTGCAGTTTGATACCTTATGTTCCTTCATGATCTTTTTACAAACATGCAGTTCTCAAACATGCTGAAATACGTTAGTCCAAATTTATTGAAAAGAAGTACATATCAAAGCCATTACACAATTGATAAAGGTAACAATATCATAAGCGTAAAAGGCAGAATACGCTTTTACATTTTTTCACTATATATTCATGTTGCTCAGAATAATTAGAAAATGGTTTGTATATGGCTTGCCTGTTCAAATACGGAATTAACTAGAAGGATACTGAAGATATCTTCAATAAAATATAATTGCTCATAAATGTTCATGTTCCTCACTTTTAAGATTAGCTCATATTTGATGACGTATTATAAAATTGGTTTATTTTAGGGTAAATACCCGTAGCATGTTAATAAGATAAATGATTTTTTTACTTTTTATTTAAGCTCCATTAAATAAAGCAATATAATGTTTTGATTTAATGATTATTACTAGCACACGCTACTTTATTACAGTATTGATCAGATATAATCCACTGGTCAGTGTTCTGTAATTAGATTAGTGTATTACCTTTTTACTACCATTTTTAAGATATGGGCAAGAACTGAAAATATAACAGTAATACGCATTTCCTATAGTCAAACTTTTTCATAATTTCAGATCTGCAGAAATAAAATCAGTTGGACCAAAATGAGATCCATGGCATTCTTCAAACCACTGTTTCAAGTAAGTACTAAACATTTCGAAAGAAAAAGTATTTAGGAAGTAACTCTTACACTGAGCGTTTGATCCACTGATTGATGCAGTGTAAATGATAAATTGTTTTGTAAAGCAGCATCAGCAAAGATAGTATAATCAAGTTGCAAAAACTAAACTACGCTTGAATGAAAATGTCTTCAATGTATGGTGGTTTTTCGGTGAAACACCTGAAGATATCAGTTAAGTAAATTTCATTTTTCACCGTAAAATATTTTATTGATTATAGACATACTTTAACAATGACTTTAATCGGAACAAAAACCTTACATCGCCCTTGTTGCTTCTTCTCCACTCGTCATTTCTGATTTGGGCTTTACGTACATGATATATGGCGCCAAGAAGGACTACAATTTTGGTTTTACATTTCATTGGCATCAAAGTCAAAACATGAGGTATGGAATCAAAACATTTATACCTGCCAGGACAACAGACTTAGAGTTAAACAAAGTACACATACCATATTTGTCGCCTCTTACGATCATAGAAATTTTCAAAGAAGGATAACAAATACTTACTTCTAAGTAAGGTGGGACCTACGTGGCCGAGTGGTTAAGGTCGCTGACTTCAAATCACTTGTCGCTCATCAATGTGGTTTCGAGTCTCACTCGAGGCATTCAATTTTTCATGTGATGAAGCCATCCAGCTGGAAGGTCGGTTTTACCCAGGTGCCCATTCGTGAGGAAATAATGCACGCAGGAACACCTGGCGTCTTCCTCCACCATTAAAGCTTAAAATTCGCCATTTGACCTATAATTCTGCCGGTTCGACGAAAAAACCAACAGAATGAACAAATACTCCAACATAATCCAATTTGCTGTCTTCCAATCCGATACCAATCTTTACCATGCAACATACCGTTATGGGTAAATGAAAGACAAAACTCGTTTATTAAAATCGTCTTTTGTGCTTGTTTTTTCAAAACAAATTGTTATCGTTTTGTCTGGGGGGGTTTGAATCACCCGTATACACGGTATATGTACGGCCGTAGTTTCTCATGCAATATCGGTCTTCTAGTGAACGCATGTAATAAACAAACAACTTGTGTTCGTGAAAAATATCGGTAATCTCCTATTGCATTTTCTCATACATTAAGTATTTGTAAAATTTACGAATTTCCTCTTTTTATCCAAAGTGGCATGCAATACCTAGCACGTTCAGTGTAATAATTATAAAATTGATATCGTAAAGCGTGGCTTTTCCGCTAATCAACATTTGAGCCGATTCCATGATTTCGCCACCTCAAGCAGCTGTTTTATCAACTAAAAGCTGTCACCCTTAAATAAAATCTCACTTAATGTTTAAAAGGTCTTTGTGTCTTCTAGATTGCAGATATTCCAAAGGCCTATGTGTTTGATATCATCAAACAAGGAAGGGTGTTTTTCAATAGAAGACGAAACACTGAACCAGATAAAATTAGTTGATTATCCATTAGTAGTGGTTGCGATAGCTGGTTTGTATCGGACCGGAAAGTCTTATCTAATGAATCGCTTAGCTGGATCACATGCGGGTAAGTCAATGCATATTTGTCCTGAAAATGAAAGTATCTTGAGACTGATCTACTTTGATATTTGTCTCTGTCAGGATACGAGTTATATGACCCAGGGAAGTGCCTACACCTTTAGTATCTTGAACAATGAATTGGGTCCAATCGCCAAGGTGACTATGTCTTAGACTAACAAACTAGCTAACAAACGATATAGAATTTCCTTTGTTAAAACATAGAGTTGGTGAGACCACACCAATTATTCTATATATAGAATTTTCCTCTGGCTACCTAAATGATTCGTGTACCAATGATTCGTAAATGATTACAATTATGAGCTAGATAATTTCAGAAATCAGGCAAATCACTAAATGTTTCAAACTAACAATCTTCAATTAATAATAATTAGCTCAAACTCCTATAGGCTGGAGACTCTTTATTTGACTGGTCTTTTTGTTGAAGTTCCCTCAGACAATGTCTTTGAATCAACAACATACGAGTCCTATCGCAGAGATTCTCGCCCTCTGTCATCTTAATTGAAGTTGCACTTCCATATGATTGCCCTGACTCCTGGATGCTCAGCGCCTATATGCTATCACATGTAGCATTCAAATACCATATAGGTATATCCCCGATGCCTTGTTTGTACTTCGCCAATAACGCTGAACCGTCTATAAGCTGGAACTCTCCTACTATCTCAGTAGATCACCAAACTCTGGGTCTCTGTCTCAGCTGTCCGATGCTCAGCCTATATTTGCTATCGTCTATAGCATTCAACTACCCTTAAGGTAAAACTCCTATGCTTTGGCCCTATAGCTCGAAACCTTGTTGAAATTCTGCAATTCTTTAGTCTATAACCTCGAACGTGTTCTTTTTAATAATTTATCCGCACTGACAGAGTAGTGGCAATAACCTCCTTATCAAGGTACTGGGATATGTTATTAGTTGAATCATCTATGTTTCTTCTTCCATTGCTGGATACCGAATGTTCTCTCTGTCATTCATCTACCTGTTTACACTTTAGCAGACGTGATATTTGATTGGTGCTATTGGTGTTTCCGATTGGTCCAAAATCGAACATAGTATTTTACATGGAGTACCTGCTCTAAAAAAATAGTTGGTTCCTTTTAACTATTGTATATATTAATATAACGTGTGATGCTGGGATCCAGCTATCACTGTAATTATCCCAAATCGTCCATAAATGACCCAAATCCTATTATCTACAGCAATTGAAATATAATTATAGCAATGGTAGCATGAAAAAGGAGTCAAGCTCTATCTGTGTTTATGTGTAACGTTATCAATATATCAAATATTCAAATTATTCTGACAGTCTTCTGGTCTATTTCGTCGAAACCTTAATCGTGTTTCTCATGTTTCTCAGCAATGCAATAATGGTCCTTCAAGTAAAATGTTTTGTATATCTATATGAACAATTACATGAGCTACGTTATCCTGCTTTTGGTTACCATTTAGTGATTCACCTTGTTTGGTAGTTTGTTATAGTGCCCTGATGAATTGCAGGATTCAGAGTGAGGTTTTGTGTAAACGAGAATCGGGTTTGCGCACGCTAGTGCCACTAACATTTTCTTTCCCTTTGTACTCTGTGTTTATGTATTTTGTATGCAAACCTGTTATATGCACAGTCATATATACGGTACTTAATGTAATTAGGTTATACTTTCTTGATTATATTCCTGTTACAGATATCAGTGAATATGATAATAGTACAATCTATCTCATCAGCCTCTTTAAATGTCGACATTTCAGAAGTATGGATTAAATTTGATAAAGGAATATGTAATTTACATTTGTATGAATTTATATGCATGCCGGCTTAAGGAAATATTTACGATATAGAGTAATTTTTTCTACAGGTTTTCAGCTTGGAAATACAATACAGTCTAAAACAAAAGGTATATGGGCCTGGTGCAGACCTCATCCTAAAAAAGAAAATCATGTTATTTTGCTTTTAGATACAGAAGGACTAGGTGATGTTGCAAAGGTGCGTTGTCTTTTATATATGAAATATCATGTATAATATTATATATATCAAATTTACTTGTAAGTTAAAGGAAATAATATCGTGCTTCTTAGTCATTAATTACCCTTAGGTTAAATATCTCTGCATTATGCTGTACCATTCACATCCTATGGAAAAAACTGCTTTATGGAACTAAAAACAAACATTTTCCATTTACTACATTCGATTGTCAGTAGTGTTCATCTAATTATTAAAAAAAACAACAAATGAGGTACAAAGTTAAACACAGATTAGTACTATTATATTTTCTTTTTTGTCTATTCTATTGAGCTATACGTTACTTTTCAACTTAACTTCATACTTTTAAAAGAAATTAAATAAATATACTCTCACAAAGTAAAAATAGCATATAGGATGTCACCTCCTTGTACATGTTTACAATGTCAATAAGAGTGTACATATCGGTCGTATTTCAATCGTATGACCAACTGGTGGAGCTTTCTTGTGGACAAGACGCTTACGTGACTGTACAATCATGTGAGAAACTTATATTTTAACGGACGATAAAAGCATTCGTTGTGACGTAACGAAAGAGTGTTCGCTGCTTCATTAATCACAGTAAGAAAAAGTATGAAGCATTCGATCAACAAAAACAATACAAGAAGGTCATGACGGCCCTATATCGCTAACCTGTGTAACAGCCCTGTTTTCCCCACGGTAAGTTTTCCCTGGGGAAATACTAACTGGTTGATTCGTTCTCTTGTTTTTTTTCTCCAACTAGTTGGTTTTCAGCCATTCATTTTAGTACACAAAATGGGAAAAAATCCAACCAGGGTTTCCCCCAGGCTATACACACACCCATTTAGTATTTCCCTTTGAGCACCAACAATGAGAACAACGAGCTGGTTGTTTCTTTTTCTCGCCCCTGGTTATGTCCCCTTGTTGTTTTTCCAAACAAGAAAGGGAGAAAAAATCGATTGTTTTTCTTCCCCCTAGTTACCGCCACCCCCCACGCTCCCGCCTGGTGAAAGGAAGAAAGCATAACCTGATGTTTTATTCTACTCCACATTGGTTATTCACCAAACCAGCCAACCACACGCACCCCATCTAGTTAAAGGGTTATAAAACTTTCCAGTTACATTTATCTTTCCACTCTGGTTATTTAATCTCATCCCAACTAGTTCAGGAATAGAGAAATAAAAAAAACCAGTTGTTATATTTCTCTCCCTTGGTTTGTTTTGTCCCGTGATTAGTTTTATTCCCTTAGTGTTTTTGTACACAAAAACGAAAATGTGTTAGCTGTAACAATTTCAACAGACATACTAATCAACATAATGATGAGCCAAGGGCATCATGTAAGCTGAAAACACTATTTGGGAAAGAACCAACTAATCATTCAGGTATGTAAATATCTACATACTAGGAGGAAAGATCAAACCAGTCTTTCCCATCACCATCTATTATTCAGATATATAGATACATCAATACTGAGGGGGTGGAAAGAACCAACTAGTCAGTTTCTTCCACCATCTATTATTCACACATGTTCATATATACACACTAGGGGAAAAGACCAAGCTGGTCAATTTCTTTTTCTCTTCACAGTGTTTTATCATTAAGGTATGTAAAAATATACATACTAGGGGAGAGGATCTAGGGGAGGGGATCAAACATGTTCACGGTCTATTATTTCGTTTATACATAATTTATTTTAGGTCAATTGTGAAGGAAGTTCTACAACTTATATAAATCACTCTCGACACCTCATTCCTGAAGGAATATATCGTCACGAGGGTATGAGAGTGTATGAGAGAAGAGGCCAGTTTCCCTTTTAATGCTGAGCGCCAATCAAGGGAGTTACTGGTACCATCTTTCACGTCTTTGGTATGACGCGGCCTGGGATCGAACCCACGACCTCCCGCACTTGAAGCGAACGCTCTACCACTAGGCTTAACGAGGCGCTACGAATGTCTATTATTTAGACATACATACATAGATACATAAATACATACATACTAGCCAGGGAAACAACTAACTAGTGAGTTTCATCCCCTTTCACCATTTATTGTCATTCAGATAAGTAGATGTATCTATAATAGTTGGAAACAAATTGGTCCGTAGTTCCTCGCGATTGGACCTTGGCGCGGACAATTTTATAAGCCGCAGGGATGCGCGTTTTTTTTCTTGCATCCCCGTAACATTTACAACTGCCACCGCGACCAAAAGCAATTAATCGGTTTGGTATATTGCGATGACATATCACAGCGCATCGCGGTGAAGTGCCGGTGGTTCGCGGTGAATTGCGGTGGATCGCCGCAATTTACAGGTAAGGGAATGACGACAAAACTGCTACATACAGTGTAGAAAGCATATAAACTGACCGGAATTTCAACGCATTTATGATATAGAGGAAAACGGAAGTAAATGACAACTCATTATCTTTATTGATAATAATGAAAAAATGTCAGATCAGTACTCGTGTAATTGATATTATCTTTAGTTTTGTATACAAAATAACAAAAGAGTGGTTAAATGGTTTATTGGAATATACCTCAACGTGATAAAATCAGATTATTGAGTATCACCTGTATAGGAAATGACAATACTGATGTTGGTAAATATTAATGAATACCTTTCTCGCAAGTTAGTAATAAGCAACATTATAAGAAAATGAAAACTAGCAGCGACTCGCACAGGTCAAGAGTTGCATTTTTAACTCCAACTATACGAAAGAAAACAATGTGCTAAGGACTCGCTTGATTCAATAGTTGCACTATTAACCCAGAATATACGCAAGAAAAGTCAGAAGTTTCTTATGCGCAAGGTATTACTTTCAATAAGCCACATGTAGGCGTTAAATTGTCCTTTTATCCGAATATTATAGTGCCTTTCAGAAGTACTATCGCTTTCGGCTGAGTTGATTAACAAAACGAAACAAGGGAATCCACTACTGGTCAAGAAAATTCGTTGTTGGTCAGTTGAAACAAAATACCTCCATCTTTAACAATGTTTAACTTTAGCGAATAACGTGGTATTAGGGTGGTTTTCAAAATAATGAAGCTTTTTCTTCTCTCTCACCTTACTTTAATTCAGTTCAGTTTTAGAATATGTTTTTGGGTATGTTATATCCAAATCAATGTAGTCAATAAATGTGTGCAATTTCAGCTTAATGACTCAAGCAGTTTTAAAGTTATATTAAATTATATAGCTAATTTTGTCCCCTGTGCATCCAAAAAAGTGTGACATTTTACATGAAGGATAATTTTCAACTGTGTTTTACTTTTTCAAACCAAGCTTTATTGTTACAGTTTTAGCTTTTTTTATGTAACTTAAACAGTGCACATTTAAAGCAAAATACTTTTTTCATGTTATTCTTACCAATATTTCACATCTTGTGATGGAACCCCTTTCACAAAAAACTAGTGAAAAAATACTAAATTAAAATGTTGAACTCTACAATTTCATAACCCCATTACTTTTCCTAAGTTCTTATGTTTTTTAAGACCTTTATCCTTTCAGCTGTGAAGACATATTATGATTTCTTTTGTTTAATAAATCAACTTTCTAAGAATCTTGATGAATGTCTATACACCCAAAAATGTCCCCTGTGCACCTTTTCAGTTGTTAAGTGTCAGATTTCGTTTATTCTTTAAATAAAATGGGTTTTTACTTTATTTTCCTTGGAGATACAAAAGCAGCTTTCAACCTTACATATTAAGGACTGTTAAAAATTCACAAAGCCAAAAGTGATGTCCCCTGTGCACCCTTTTTTGACATTCATCAATTATCATAGCATTACTGTTATATGTGGTGGCAGTTCTATATTCTTAGCAGTGTGTACCTAAAATTTAGGCAATACTTGATAATTTAGCGTTTTATAAGAAACCCTGGACAACTTAAAATTCATTGTTTGCATTTTTTTCTGAAGTTGCCAATTTTCAAGAATAAAAGTGGAAACATCAATTTTATTGCTTCTTAAGCTCTTAAGTTTACCTACATATGTAAATGTTCACTAGTGAATATTGTGTAGTTGAAAGAATTTTACGTACAATGTACTATGAACATATTCTATGAATATATATTTTGCTGCAATTTGTCCCCTGTGCACCTTCTTAGTAACATTTTAAAGTAGGTATGAATTTTACTATTTCAATTTACCATACATGGCATTTTGTCATTTTTCTACTCTGAATAAGCAGTTCATGTAAACTAAGTGATTTCAGTGTGTTAGTTACGTATAAAGTCACCTATTTTTCATTTAAAGCATTACATGCTGTTGAATTTTCATGTTTTTGTTGTGAAAATTTTTAGTTTTGTAGTTATGTTGTGGAATAAACTAATTATTTGATATGATTTGTCTTAAGTTGATCACCATAAGTCTTTTTATGAACATAAAACTAATAATGAATGAATATTACACTGATTTTCAGTATGTGTCCCCTGTGCATCTGTAAAATAACTCAATTTTGAGTTGACAATTTTAGAAAATTAAAATTACTGGACATTCTTGAAATTTGGCATGTGGTTTATAAACATACAAAATGCGAGAATAAAATAGGTTTTATTATAATATGTTAATTACTTTTCTAGGTAAAATTTCATTTTCATGTCAGATTTGTACAGAAAAGGTGATTTTAAAAACCAATGTCCACAAACATTTGATTAAATAAGTTTCAAACCATACACATACACCTACTACTTATCATACATGTTGAAAAAATTACTGTTATACATATTTCTTTGTCATTAAACACTGCAACATTTATCACCCATCTTACTGGAAATTCCAATTAAAGGCTGAAATGTTTTCTGACTGGTATTTCTCAACACTTTCCCAAAGTTATTTCCAAAAAATTTGAAGTATTTGCTATCATAAAAGATAGATGACCTCCATAAGAAATAGGTTTGAATGTTCAACCCCTATGTCACACTTTTGCTTCATTATTTTGAAAACTACCCATAAGATATATAATAAAAAGCTGCACCGCAACAAAACTATTTACATTAACACCTTTTACGAAATCAAATACAAATATTCTTTCCTTAGCCCTGCATAAGTTAAGTGTATTATATTTTGAATGGAGCTGTTTTAGCAATTGGTTTCAAATTGTTAACCTAAAGAGTTTTGTAAAATTACTTCGTAATAGTTCACAAATAGATACGGCTGATAAAAAATTAAAATCAGTTCTTTATTAGAACTCCACTGCATTTTACTCTCAGACTGTTAGATGCACCCAATTCAAGTGATAATTATGGATATAAATTATAAATTGTAAATGAGAGACCCCAAGAAATATTTTGTTTTAATATGTGTAAACAGTTTAAGTTGTAAATTAATGTGAATATCTGAACTTAACCTGTTTACCTTGTTTACAGCAATAAAAAACACCTTATAGTTTGTTTAAGGTAGGGAACCCGTGTATCGAAAATCTGCAAATTTCGTATTATCTATATGGTTTTTTTTTCTGCCATTTTCCTTGTTGTTTTTTACAGAGCACTGATCGTGTTAATCTATAATTATGTCCAGAGAATATCAAATTGTTAACAAATAAAAAATTACACGGAAATTGCAGAGATTAATTACTGATCCATGATGATGTTTTAACTACATTTGATGATTTGATGACAGTGACTTTTTGCGTTACTTTATTTGCAGCAAAATACTCCTGAACGGTCAGAGAAATGCTTCAAAATGAGTAAAGCATAAGGAACACTTTAATAATTATTAATGGCAATGTTGATTATAACAACAGTCTACCTATGTTGTTACACATATATGTGATACCAATTTAACTTTTTTAAAGTTTCGTGTTTTACATTTTTATTTAAATCAATTTTTTATGTAAACTATGTTATCATGATCATCCAGAACTAAAAATAACTTTGGCTGAAAAAGCCAAAATTTAAACATCTGAGGTAATGTTCCTTAATGTCGTAAAAATTCTTGATATGTTTTTGTTGTTGTTTTGTTTAATTTTGTTGCACTATTCATAATACTTACCTTTCTATCAGGGCCTCAACACAACTTATGAAATTACTGTCAGTGTAAACCATGAGAAAGTGAGAAAGATGTGTATGTTGCATACGAATGCAAAGAGCTTGAAACAAAAGTATGTCATATGATGTCTGCCTGATCAATTATTGGGAAAAGGACCTAATAGTATTTAGTTTTTCTTTCACTTTTGACCAATGTTTTATGTTGGCTTCAGTGTATTGGTCAATTCAGAGCTGTTCCCGTTAAGATTTTCTTATTTTCTTAGTTAGGTACTATCTCTACATGTGGCATATATGAAATTAATCTTGTACGATCAGCGGCCAAAACTAAGGTACCACTAAGATTAAATCTGCAATAAAACTTAGCTTTCTGCCAATACAATTAGGAAGCAAAGTTCTGAAATAATGCATACATTGTAACAAATATATAAATTGCTTCTGCAAATGAAATAAGACCTTATGAAAGTTTAAAATCTACGAATAAGTCATGTTGTCAAATTGGAGATTCCCATGCATGCTTTTTGTAACGTATGGACTTAGAGTAAGTTTAAGATTTGTTCAATGATAGCAGCCAAATGCCGTTTAAAACAATATTTTGGTAATGTTACAACGAATAGTGAACATGCTAAGTTTTTTCTCGATTCTTTTAAAGTACTCACTAGTATCCGCAAATGATTGTAAGCTTCCCCACAAAGAGGAGAGGGGAAGCGGTGGCGTCGTAGGAAAGGTATCTGATAAATCATCACATGAACAATGAGGCCATATGGAATTAATATATGGATATATTCCCAGTGGTATGAGAGTGGTAAAAGGGTCAGTGAATTCGGTATTAAAAATCTTTGTTTGTAGTTTAAGTGTTTTGGTATAATATTAATATGTGCGTAATGTAAAAAAACTGACATGTTCAGACTATTCATGTAACCGTACTACACATAAAACATTACACTAGGTGAAATTAATTTAAGGAATAAGGATTTCGCCGGGGACAACAAACAAACAGTGAAAAGTGCATCAGATCCTAGTATTTGATGAAAGACGCTAGATAGTTAATATCATAAATGATAGATAAGTTTCTTTTGTGTTGTCTGTAAGTCACCTCATTTTTACAGGGTGATATAGGACATGATAATAAAATATTCACACTTGCTGCTTTACTCTGCAACGTACTCGTCTACAATATGATGTCAACATTTAACAACGATGCAGTAGAAAAACTGACGTATCCTTTTCCAACTCTGTTTTTTCCTGTTACTTAGTTTTCAAGTCTTGTTTGTTTTAAGTTTGTTTACATGTAATAGTAAATGATAAAACACCACATCTGGTTTGTGCTGTTAGATATTTCGATGAGATAGTAATATGTTTCATAATTGTTATCAAATACATGTATGAAAATTGAAATGTTTTTAAAGTGTGCTTTTTAAGGGTTTTGCGAAACTATTAATTGCCGCGATATTCCACGATAATACACGTGTCAAATATATAGTAGGTTTTTTAAAATTTCGAACAAATTCGTGGCAACCTCCGCATAACCATGATAATGAAAGGTAAAGGATTAGTCTGAGCGAAAATTATAACTGTTCAACCAGTTCCTCGGAATCTCCGTAAAGTCTCTCAAACGTTAGGAACAATCCAACTTAGAAGAGCTGAACTAGATCAAGAGCTCGACTTAGGAAGTAACATGAACAAAAGTTAATAGTAACTTTCCTTACTAAGATTTAAACAGATTTATAACTGAAATGTCGAAGAACATAAAATTCAAGAAGAGAGAAGAAATGGATCAATACAGCGATGCTGAGCTTGCTCTAATTTTACCAACGTTTGTTCTTTGTGTTAGAGATTTTACTCTGGAGTTAAAAAAAGATGGCGTCGAACTAACTGAAGATCAGTATCTTGAAGACTGTCTGGAACTAAAACCTGAAAAAGACAGCACCAATGAAAAATTCAACAAACCTCGAGAGTGCATCATAAAATATTTCCCAACTCGAAAATGTTTTACCTTTGACAGACCAGGCGACAAAAAGGTTATACAAAGACTTGAAAGTATTTCTACTAAGGAATTGTCAAAATCATTTGTTGACGACACAGAACGATTTATGCACTTTGTGTACGAGTGCAAAGGAAAAGTCCTGCTTGGCAGCAAGCCTGTGAGAGGAACAAGTATGCGATAATGTCATTGATTTGTATATTAAATTGATTTGTTGGTTAATTTGGATTTCAAATTTAAAACTATGTTGAAACATACATTTTGTTGCGTCCTGCTCACGAAACATTTTAAAACACGTTTTAACATCGTAAAATGATTTTCATATAGGCTTCACACTGTAAATTGTTTCTTTATTTCGTTACTCGTTAGCAACTGAAGTGATATAAAACTGAAACATAACATACTTTATATTTTAAGTACATAAATACATGGGAGGTGATCTTAAAATGATCACGATTACATGACTACGAGTTTTGATTTTTAAAGTCCACCCGAGATGATAAAACATTGCATATCAAGATACTGATACATTTATTACATTATTTCTTAAATGGGTACTTCACTTTTGCAGTGTTTGCAACGCTGGTAGAATCGTATGTGCAGGCAATACGGCAAGGAGCAGTTCCAGACGTAGATGACGCAATAACTGCAGTATCTAAACTTGAAAACGAACGAGTTGCAGCTGCGGCGTTGCAGTCGTTTTCTAAAGAACTGGCAAGCATCAGTCTACCGGTTTTTAAAAAGGAAGACTTCAGAAAACTATTCCATAACATACAGAAATCATCTCTTCTAGTTTTTAGATACGAAGCAATGTTTGATTCAGAACAAGTTGAAAAGAAAGTAACCGTAAGTATTACGATATTATCAGTTTATTTGATAAGATAATCAATTGTTTATGGTTTGTCTTAAAATAAACGCTAGCAATCCATTTATCAAAACAATATATATGATTATGCTAAAATTCCAAACCAATACATCGACTCGAAGTTACGTCACTGAATTCCGCTTTCCACTTGCGATAATTAATAGTCATTCAAGTAACTCTCTAGAGACGAAATCCAGTTACGGAATTGACCTTCCTTCGAGTCACTTCACTTCGGGACATCCCATTGAATGATTCTGAGTCAAATCTAACTACTTAATATACATTTTATCTAATGTAGGCTCATAATGACTTCATGATCTATCTACACTTAGGGAGACAAACTGCTCAATGTTGCAGTCTTTTTGCAGTGAAAATATGAAAAACTGCCTGTTTTGCCAGTTATTAAAACTGTTTCAAGCATATAATGACCAGTAAAAAGCAGTCTTTTAGAAACTACATATAACTAGAGGAGTGAAAAATTGGTATTTTTAAGTTTTTGTAAATATTTTCACAAAAATCAGTTTTACGGAAAGTAAAATGCAGTTATTTTACTGAGAGCAGTATTTTCAGCATCTTTTATAAACAGTTATATAAAAAGCTGCTAAATACTGCTTCCTTATATCCCATTATACAGTGTAAAAGATGGCCACTCACAGTGAATCAAAAGCATGTGAAAATGTGAAAAAGGATTATAACTGCTCAAATACAATGTTTTACACAAAATGATGCACAAATAGCGAAATAATTGAAACCTACTGGAGTTTATTAATAAGGCAGATTAAATTGTGAAAATCATGCACAGACTGAATTGATTTATAATCATTTGGTGGAAACTGGTGAAAATGTGCAAGTGCAAAGGACTTACAAGATAAAGGACAAAACCAGTTCATAACCTGACAGTATATAAATGAATTTGAGGTTTTCTATTTAAATATAAATTCAGCTCATTGTAAATTTAATGGCTGGTTAAATAATCACAGACAGTTTAATTTTCAAAAGAAAGTAAAGAATGAATTACCCCCCTTGGACAAGTTGATGCAAGTTCAAAATTTTGAATATATTTGAAGTGTTTAACTGTTCTTCTGCAGTATTTTGTGATGTCATTTAAATGTTGAAACAAGAATTATCGTATTTTTCAGTAGTTTGTGATGTCATTTAACTGCATAAAAATGATCCTGCAGTTTGGTTGCAGTTTTTTTGTGACATCATTTTACTTCTTAACTCATTTACTTATTTTGGCCAATTTAACTTCATTTTCACTGCTTTTTTTTTCACTTTTTTTCTATTGAATTTGTAAATGCAGGCATTTGAAGACACATATCTGCTAAAAACTGCCCTTTTAATACCCTGAAAATAATATAGAAAAACTGCAGTTTTAATGCCTTCCTTTTATGTAAGGGTACAATCTGTCCTCTATTTGCAGTTCATTTAGTAAGAAACTTGAAACGATGGATCATTTTTTCTGTTTGGTATGTCAATATTACAGATGAAAATGGAAGAATTATGGAAGGAGAAGTCCAAGCAGAATAAGGAGTTAATCCGAAAACACTGCAACGACCAACTCCAGGACGTTTACAACAGTTCAATGGGTAAAGATATGTGTAGCAGAAAATTTAAAGTAGCTGGAGGATATTCAATGTATAAAGTGGCTTTAGAAACGTTGAAGGCAAACTACAAAAGTAGAACAGAAAACATCGAATACTATGAGGTAAGGCAGAATTGATTATCAGAAAGAAATTAATCGAGAAAACGGTTACACTTATTATACATTCATTGGTGAAAAAGAACTTTATTATCGTGAAACAATACTAAACTATTTCCAAATACATTTTATGACTTTGCATTCTTATTTTGACCAACATCTTTACTCTGTTTCCAGAGATATTGAACATGTTTTTTGTAAAGCACGTTTGTTGAAATCAACATATAAGAACATATAATGTTTAGGTACAGGGTGTTTGGCACAAGTTTCTTGAGAGTGAAGCTACGCACGAAAATGAGATCATGATGGCTGATCAAGAACTGACAGAAGCAGACAGGAAACGTAAGAAATTATCTAAGTTCAGAACGTTTTATTTTACAATGTGATATAATAGAGAAACTCCACTGAAATATGTTTTAACTCTGACTTTTCCAAGGTGGTGTCGAAAAGTATTCCAAAATGTGCTTACTTTGTTCTTTTTGACTAATAGCTTTCAGTTGTCTATGTATTTATTTGTTTGTGTCTATCTTGTACACTCTAATTATACGTACATACATACACTGCTGTAGTGTTTTTATTTTGGGAGGCTGTGTTCGTTCTTGAAACAATTTATCTTAGGAAACGTCTTCAAAGAATCTTTGCAATTGAAAATAAAACTTAAATTTGAGTGGTAATCGTTACTTTCAGTTGTACCGTTATACGTCAGAGTGGTGTTGTGTATAATTCAAAC
This sequence comes from Mercenaria mercenaria, assembly GCF_021730395.1. NCBI lineage: Eukaryota > Metazoa > Mollusca > Bivalvia > Venerida > Veneridae > Mercenaria > Mercenaria mercenaria. The sequence goes on from NC_069378.1 coordinate 45,065,529, forward strand.
CCCCTTTTGCTTTACTTTTAAATGATTGATAACTCATAGTTTACTGAACTTGTTTTGAGATATCATGTGAATAAGTTATTTTCATTCTTTGGTGCTCCAGAAAGTTCTATCACAATACTGACCTAGTTTTGAGACAGCATGCTATCATGTCAATACCTTACTTATAGTTTATAGTGCTCCAGAATGTTCTAAAACAATACTGATAAAAAGGGTGTTACAATTATTTTTTAAGTCTGAAATGTCATGTTTTGTCCAGACTTAATTTTATTATTTCAGAACTTTCAATATTACTTTAAATAGCAAGCTGTCTGAGGGCAGGGCAGAATATAAAGTAAGAACTTATGGAAAAACTGTTCTAATTCTTAATTACATAATATTACCATTTTGGATATTTAACATTTGAAGGGTTTGAAGTGACATTGTGGATAAAGAGAGGATTTATATACTTAGTTCTGAATAGTAGGTGGAACTCACTGTTGATCTTCTGTCAAGAAATTAGTCAGTATTATTCCACTTAAATACAAAAAAAGCAACTTCTTTGGAAGTGGAAAACCAGCTCTGTTCCACTGCTTGGACCAAGCTTTTGTTTCAGGTTCAGCATAATTTCTTCACCAGTGACAACACAGTACAAATATCTTATTTTCCTCATAGTTTAAAGGCTTGAAATGTTCTTTTGCTTTGGTTACACTAGATATTTTGGTCCTCTGTCAGCTGTTTAGTCAACCACCTGGCATTTACCTTGCACATACCTAATTTTGCCGACGCAATTCGGATCTTAAATTACTTAATTACCTCCTGAACTGGCAAACTGCGATCTTAGTTGACAAAAATCTCAACATTTACCGCAGTTGTAGGGGTAACTCTCTTAGCGGGCCTCCCTGGTGTAGGCTTGTCTCGATTTGTTTTTGGGTGGGGGTGTGGGGGGGGGCGTGGAGTTAACGCCGTTTTCCAACAGTATTTCAGTCATGTAACGGCGGGGAGTTAACTTCACCTGGATTCTGAACCGGTACTAACCTGTTCTCCGGAAGTAACTGTCAACTTCCCCACATGAATCAGAGGTGGAGAACCAACGCTCTACCTAATGAGCTAAGCGGGCGGGTTCCCCGAATACTTGTCTTTCATTTCCTAAATTGTAATACCAAGCTATAAAAGTTGAACGGATTATGCAGGATTTATAGAGCAAACTGCAGCCTTTAAAATGTTGCCAGGTTTTTCACTCTCTAAATGCAGGAATTTTATTGAAGATCCCAATTCCTCCACTTTAGATTCCATGGTAGCCTTAACAGTTACCTTATTTAAATGCTGTTGAAAATAAACTGACCGATTTATAGGCGGGAAAATGCCGTGATTGCTTTACCTAACTAAACAACATACAATGCAAAACATTAAATGGCAAGTGGATAGACTGGACAGATAATATTGCGAATATGATCACGACATCGCATGCATTTAAAAATGATTTGATATTACAAACATGTACTATAAGCCAAAATCCAAAATCATTTCATCAATCTTAAATGTCAACAGAAGACTATTTTGTTTTCTCTCACCAGTTTGTTGAACACAGATAAAAGTTCCAAAAACCATATGGAAAATTGAATAAACTTGTTTAAAAATTTTCAAATGTTTAAAAGACGATATTACAATTTGTTAAGTTAGAAAATATCACATTTTAGATAGTTCAAAATAAGATCTTGGTTACAACCAAGACCAATAATATTTCCGAAAATGAAAGCTGGTAAATCTACAAAATCATTTGATGTTGCAAATTACTGTAACACCATTATCGTTGTAAACATTATTTATATTGAAAATCAGTTAACAAATGTTCGCCTTAAAGGGATGTTACAAAATTAATTAAACTGAATTAGAAATATGAGCGTTACTCTGTCTAAAGAGTCATATTGTTTGATATGAATATATACCTTGATTTGTTTCTAAAGACCTCAGATGATATAGTCATTGTTCAAATGTGTTTGGCCCCATCAATCGAATTTGTCAAAATTGCGGACACAATGCAATCTATTTCTTTCCACAGGGGAACTCGACAAAATACAGAAAGATAATGAAAAGGTGCGAGAGGAGCAAAAAATACTCTATGAAAAAATGTTGAAAGAGGAAAAAGACCGTGTTGAAAAACATTTCGCGAAGCTAGAAACTGATAGGCAAACGCATGTGGAAGACGCAAAAGAAAAGATGCAGATTTTGATGGATACTTGGAGAGATCAAAAGGAACAAAATGAAATACAGATTCAAATGATGACAACGGAAAATGAAAAACAACGAGAAGAACTCAAGCAGGAAATTCATCGACTGAATGAAGAATGTCGTCGTAGGGAACAAGTAAACGAAGATCGCTTCAAAACCAAAGAAACTGAATATAAACAAGAGGTCTGTGAAATGAAAAACGCTTTTAAGAAGTTAATGGATTCAGTCAATGAAGAAAAAGCACTTTTACGACAACAACTACAACGACTGAACAATCGTAGCTGGTATCAGAGACTATTCAATATCGAAGTTTGAAAATTTACATATCTATTAGATTAACATATCAGGAAAATGATATCAATCAATTCAATCTAACTGAGCATTTAATGGCATTTTAAAAAGAACAAAAAAAGAATAAAAGAAAAAAAACGAAAAGAAAGAAAGGAAAGACTACGCGATACTCATTTCCGAAGCAATAGTTAATATAATACAAATTCTTACATAATTTGAGTTTGGGAAATTTAATAAAAGAATTCCTCTCGATCTTGAAGGTTCACTTATATGGACGATTTTCATATAGTATGTTAATGCTCGTGAAGTAGGTATTGAACGACAGTTTCAGCTCAACTACGTTTTCGTGTATAATAAAGTGCTTTAGTAACAATTTAACAATTACAGTTCATGATTTTTGCATAAAAACAAATTTAGCCAACCTTGATTTATGAATCGTCGGATTTGTTTATAATAGTTATAAGATCAATATTGATAAATAGAAATTCTATTTTGGAGCAACATAAATACCTCTAGAAAATATCTACCTATATAGACATTTAAACAAAAAGAATGTTTTGGTAAAGATTTCCAACATTATTGTTCTTGGTCCTATAATCTAATGAAATAGGTCGTATTCAAGGAGTGTTCGAAAAGTATTGTGTAATGTGGTCTGAAACTTTGAAAACTGATGGAATGATGCATGTTTTCATTTACTACCCTCAAAATATTCCCCGTGCTGAGAAATGCAAAATTTTAGTCAATGGATTCATTTCCGGAAAGCGTCACAGCAGGCTGATTTTGGTATACTACGGAGGAACAGATTGAAAGCAGAATCGAGCGCTGGTCGCGATCGATATCTACGACCAGAAAGGAAGTCTTTCAGTTTTGGGAACACATAGAGGTCGCTCGGCGCCAGATCTTGGGAAAAAGGTGGATGTGGTAGCACAGTAACCCTTCCAATTTCAAAAACTATGTAACTGTATTTGAGGTGAGTGCTAGAGCATTGTCATGCAACAGTCGAACATGTTTGAAACCTGAAACTGGGCAACGTTTCCTGTAGTACTTCTTTATTTTTTTCAAGTAGTACCTATCAGCAACACTTCTACCTTTTTCTTACTAAAATCTGAATTGCTATACCTTAGCTAGGGAGGAATATGGCATACACAACTTTTTTTGCACTCAAAGTGCGTTTTGCAATTGTTGGCCTTTGGCCATGATTGGTAGCTCATATTTTGTTCAAAACCTTTCTGTCAGATTAAAAAATATGCGCCCAGGTCTCATCGCCTATAACAACATTTGCAAAAACCTATTAGCTGTATTTTAGGAACATTTGTGTTGCAATCTTTTGGCAATTTCACGTAGCCTTTGTTTTGGTCGTCAGTCAAAAGACGGGATGCCCACCTTGCAGAAATCTTTATAACTATTTGTCTTAAGGTAAATTGAATTGTTAGTGAAATGCCAAAAATGCGTGCAATATCGCGTAAGTCTGTAGAGCATCGCTTTGAAGAATTTCTGGGATTTTCAAAATATTTTGGTCACACGTTGCCGGCCAGATTTTGGGGCATTTTCAACTCGATACCACAATCAAATTTCTATTTCCACCTGCGTCTCATAAGACACCTTACTAGACTCATAAACACAGTTTATTTCGGCAAAAGTTCTTTCAAAGAACCACCGAATTTACTGAGAACTTTTATATATGACCGAATTTCTTTAGTATTCGTTATTCGTTTTGCAACCATTTTTTACTACAGTGGTCAACGACTGACCAAATTGAAATAGCAATAACTCGGTAAAACGATTATTAAATGAAAACATATATATATCCATCTGTAGATATTGAATAGAGGTAATAAGCTGTATAAACATCTACGTGAAATTCCTTGTGGAAATGGCGTGTCACAATACACAATACTTTTCGAACAATCATCGTATGTACTAATGTTTTCTAATGATAAAGATTAACAGGTTATAATTGCACATGTAGATGCTTCACTTTTTGCTAAGAAACCATTCCGACCCGTCCATACACACATGTTAAGAACGGATATTACGTTCTTTCATTTTGAATCGGACTACACATAATTCACACGCGTATGTGTATATCATAAAGATTATGTGTTATATCATCACATACCATAGTAAATTTCAGTTGCTTAAAACGAAGGGAATGGTTCGCAAAGCAAATGCATAAATCATCATATGATAGATTATAATGTATCATTACAAATTTACTTATAGTCATTTAATGTCTGCATTACAATTTAAACATTCGCATTATGATTTTGATTTTTTAATATTATATGTTTTTTGTCCTCTGCTTCATGTCACTTATGAATACTTTCAAGAAGTCTATGCTGAAATATGAAGATAACTTTAAACATCAGTATATAATAGTCTCATTAGAATAAAGGAAATGACCTCAGTATTTCATAGTAGAAATAATATGTTGTAATCAGAGTTTCTAACTTGACATTTTGACGGACAGCGGCGGTAACGCATTTGGTAATTGTAGCTGCTTTAAATTTGTAGCTGCTATTCAACGTAGACTTTCAGCTCTGGCTTAACGTGTGTTTTAAAAATTGATACAGTTCAAATACTCGAACAATTATATACAGAAAGCTGCATGTTGAAACATTCGTGAAGATAAGTAAAGTCAATGAACGATAACCTGTTGGTCTTGGTAGCTGCATTTATAGCAATATAGTCTGTACATAATATACTCCAGTGAAATGTCACATGCTCAATTTTACAGTCGGATAATTAAGTACACCGGCTACTTTTGCACGAATGGTGGACATACCCTATTGTTAACAAGATATTTAGCTTACCCAATAGTGAAAAAGTGGCAATATATCTTTGAATTAATAAACTCAAAAATATCATACTTTTCTGCAATACTTTTGACCATTGATGTTTTAACTCTGTCGGTAAATGACATAAAATGTTAATGCTTTTCGGAGCTTCATATACACCCAATGGACCCGCATTTAATGAATTAAACTTTGATAAAGAAAACATTGTCTATGCCTATGTCAATCTACTGTATAGATACAATGTGTTTATGTAATTGCTAGATGTATTTATAACCTCATAATACTTCAGTTGCAGCAATACATGTCTGTCTTTTTATTTCTGAGTCAAGACTTAATTAAACACATTCGTGTATTGATAGAAATTTAAAATCTATAACTGTAAAAGTATTTTCGTACTTGAATGATTATGAAAATTAAGCTAATGCGTTCCATGTTTAATGCTTGTTACCAAGGTCACACCTTTTTGTTCATATCTTATTTCGATTTTGAAATAAATGGTTATGACACGTACGTATTTTTTTATATATTCTTCAAAGTAATCATATCATACAATTAATCTAATCTTTTAACGAATACAGTAACAGTTTCTACTGACGGCGATCTATTTTGTTATATATAGCTCTTGCTTTGTTTGCTGTGCTAAATTTGAATACTATTAGTGTTTAAAAAAATTAGATTTTGTTGAGATTTCAAGACAATGTACCGACATATCATCTAAATACTGTTGAGGTACTATTGTAGAAGCCGCCACGGCATCTTATCAGACTGAGACGCTGAGTTGAAATTATCTAAAGATGACTATACTAAAGATTATGTTTAACTTACTTTGCACGTGCCTTTGAAGCAAAAACGCTATTTTACTCAAATTTAGCTGTCGTGTAAAATGAAAACCATGGAACATGCCATTTGTTGCAAATATTTTGTAGAAAATGGAAAACACACTGTTAAATGTCGTTCGTATGATTGGTTCCAGTTGTTAATCTTAAAGAAGATAAAAAATCGATCTTTGTACTCTTCAACAAAGACATGACATTTTTTAACTTCAAAAATCTGTTTGAGTATTCTTAAATTTAGATTAGTATTTCATATTTCATGTGTTGACGCTGTAAGTATTAGAAATAGGATCAGAAGGTGTTAATAAGCTCATCGTTGGTCTTAATTATGGCAAGAGTTTTAAAATATTTTTTCTATACTAGTTTTATGTTTTACCACATAAATATCAGCTGGTGTTGAAAGACATGACCTTCTAAAAATTGCAAGTGGCAGATTAGTTTCTAATGATTATAAAACTGAATTGCATTGTGTATTATCTGCATGTATCTTTGTAATATATTATAGATCTATTTTGTTGTACACTAAAGAGGATCAAGGTTCAAGTCAAACAGTTGTTGCGTAAATTAAGCTGTCGTATATTTTTGTTTTGTGTTGTATTGTAATTTTGCCTATAATGATGTACATTGTATGATGCATATGTGTGAAATAAAGATTTTAAATTCCATAAATCTTCACTTTTTTATATAATCCAGACTTCTAAAACATAAGTAATAGGAAGAATTTTTTTTTATAATATTACTTTAAATATTTCATTTTTCTTGTCAAGATAATCACCATTTATGTGTATACGCCATTTTGTGAACAATGAAATGTTTGTAAGCGCTGATGCGACTATGTCCTTGACCAGTTGTCAAACAATGTTGAAAGCCCTATGTTAAACCTCGGATTAGATGAGCCCTATATATCTTATGTGTCCCAGAAATAACATGACGTAAGGGAAAACCAGTACTTTTGAGAAACTAAATAAAGATACTACACAGCTGTTTCATCGAATCATTTCTTCAACTAAGCCATATATTTTGTCACATACTTACCGAATTGAAGTATTCTAAGCCACTGAGCACAATCATGCCTTTTTACAATTGTTTTTACTAAACGTTTATAAGTGCTATAAAATGCGTCTTTAATACGTATTTTATCCAGTCAACTCAGAACCATGATAATGACTGTAAACTGATCAAAAAGGGATACCAATAATCAATCTGACTACATAGCTTTACCTTTAAGATCACCTAATACATCAATGTTCGATGGTTCTTTATGGTTGTAACAAGCGAATAATAATTGCAAAATGCACGTTGCATGGAAGGATAATAGAACGGGAAATACGACGTTTGTGTCTAAAATATATTATCTGCTCTGAATTGTCCCTTCCGTCTCAACCGCCTTGGTACCGTTGTGGTAAAGTTTGTTTCATATGAAAATTGAACAGCATATAAAACATGTATATTTCTCTACAACGCAACTATCAGTTTACCGTTATATACAGTAAATCCGAAAAAAATGCAAAAATGGGCCATTCTTTCGGACAGTTACATATCTTTTTTTTCGATGCATTTGTAATAACGGCCCAATGCTGAAATTTCACATAGCTAGATTGAAAGTATTTTAAGCAATTATTGTTTATTTTTATTTCTTTACAAGTTATATTTATTTGAATGGGAGACAATTTTTTTTAGAATATGTTAATGTCTATCGTATAGAACAGTAAGTCAGGAAATGTTATGGTCAAATAGCTTGTTGTTAAAGATGTTTATTTTCCAAATATTCCTGTGGTTTGCAGATACTCCCCTACAACTTAATAACATGCCTAGGGATCAAAGCGATTCAAGATATTATATGCATAGAAGTGACCACCACTTCATAAAGACATGCTATGGCTAAAAGCTTCGTATTTGAAAAAGCAGTCCGGTATAGTCAAATAGGTAAGTCTGACGGATCAAACATCAGCTGGGTCAACTTTGGAAGGTGGAAGGGTTTTTGGTATCCCCGGACAAATTGTTGGACATGAGCAAATACCTAAAATAACGAGCTATTTTAGGTGTTTCAATTAAACTCAATGGAGCTCAGCAATCGACATGTCATTTTGTGTTACGGACAAACATGAAATAGCACATGGCACTACGGTTGTGACACTAGGTTTTGCACTACGACGAAAGGACCTTAACTTTGTCGGCATTCCCTGTCGCCTGCATGAGTTTTTCGTCCTACCTTTTGGCGAGGACCTCATATTTCTGTGAATACTAAGTCAGTATTTTTTTGACGAATGTGCGTGTGAATTAAAACCTGCGCTAAGTTAAATGCAGGGGCCAGTTTCGTATTATGGTCCGGTACGATTTTTATACCACAATAGGTAGATGTTCTGTAAAAGCATTTATATTCAACTGGTTATTAATAATGTTTATAAAAGTAAGTCTCCTGCGTATGATTAATTATTGTATATAATTAACTAATGATTGAAGGTCCATGTAGATGGTCGGGTCTAAAATCTTACCTGAGATACAGAAACTCAGTTAAAATGCAAATGGTTATCTATCCATCCAGATTTAGCTCAAATTTAAGGTTATTTAGTCTCTATCTTGGAATAATTATTGGTTATTAGCTGTGTATAATAATTGAAAAATACGCTGGAAATATGCTCCGGAAACACTCGGCGACGTAATTGGCGGTACAAACTCCTGTTTTGAATTATAAAAACTTTAAAACGCAATGCTGATAAAAATGGCGTCACAAATGACGTCGCAGGCCCTATACAATATTTGGATGTCAACATAGAAAAATATACACGTTCCAGATCTCATTGGAACTCATTTTAATCTATAAATAAATATTAATCAATAGACCGTATTTCATGGCTCACTGGTCAGTAAATTTATGTTAATGCAGTTCAAAAATCAAGACAACGAAGAGTAATTATTTTGATTTATTTTTTGCAAAATACACAGAAAAGACTGCAAAAACACTGTTTTATGCTTAGAAAAGAAGTATTTTAGCTTTAAAATGACTACAGTCACTTAAAATTGGAAAAAACGTCCCATCTTTTAGCTGGATATTTTTTCAGTTTTTAAAGCTTGAAAAAATTCCAACTCCTAAAATTGGAAAAAAATCAAATTAGATTTCATTTATTTAAAACCATTTTAAACTGTCTAAAAACATCGTTATTCACTATTTATGCTTAATGGTGTTCAAAGATCTATTTTATAAGCGTTTACAATAAATTAGAATTTTTTTCTGAAAATGTCCAATCAGATTTTTTTCCAGCTTTTGAAATGGGATTTTTTTTTTATTTACCATTGAATTGATCTCAAACCCAGCCAAAAAGAAAGTAAAACACAAAATTAGTACAAATATGTCTGTAAATTTGATATTAAAAATGTGTTGTTTTCCGCCCGGAAAAAAATCCAGCACGCCAAAATATGGGAAAAAATTCCAATTGGACGCCATATATCCGATTTTTAATGATCTTTTTTGTATATAAAAAAGTAAAATAATGCAAAACTATATCATTTATTGCTCCTTGGCCCCTAAACTACCATCCAAGCTAAAGCAGAAGTTTCTAAGTCACTTAGAAATGGCAGTGAAGTTTGCCAAAATCCTGGTTTTGCAAAGATATCCTGGTGGCTGTTACGAGTATTTCTTAATTCAATTTCTACTACATAAGATAAGGTAAAAATGTTCACAGGATAAGTTTAACACACATGACTCTTTACTGTGAGCATTTTGTGAAAATTTGTCATTCATATAGACCTCTGTTTTTTGTAGTTCAAGCCTGACTTCTATTTCTTGTCGCTATTATCTAAGACAGCTCTCATATCGTCGTCGTCAAGCGCTCTAAATTCGTATCACGCATTGTAAAGTGAGCTCTGTATGGAAACTTTTCGGAAAGCTAATGTGAAAAGAAAAAATGGCTAGGTAACGGAGCGAAAATATGCTCATTTTTCATCGATCGAACCGCTGTTAAGCGAGGTCTGCCTCGCCATTTTAGATTCTTACATTTCATGATTTGGCCTTGCGGGGTTGCGGTGCAAAAATACAAAATGACTCAAATCAGCTACGATGTGTAATAGCTTAAAACCGCGTTAAACCCAAAATGAAATGAAATAATTAGCATAGTAATCATTCTATAAGTAAAATGTCTTTAATCGTTTATGTCTCTGGTTTGATTGTCAAAAGTATATTTACGGTATGGTTCTGCTGTTATTGCGTTTGATAAAGCTGTTAAATTAACTATATGTATATATGACCTAACGGTTTGATTCTTTGTGAAGCTGACAATATCAGAAGGCTTGAATGACTGTTACTATTACAGTAGTCTTTGTTCAAACGGAATGTCAAAGATTACGTTTACAATATTCTTTGACAATGTATTTATCCACGGTATGCACTTCAGTAACGTAACTGTAAACAATTTTGGAAGACATTAAGATATCAATCTAAGCTTGCACAATAATGAGTATAGAAAGCATTGTCAATCAAATGAAAAAGGTAATTTGTATACGGCGAATTCAAATGTGGTCTTTTTACGTTATTTATGATACATCTTTATTAATGTGTATTTCTCTTCTTTTCATATTTGTGCTGCAGATCAAATATATTGATGTTGAATTCTTCATGTGAGGAAGCCATCCAGCTGGCTTACGGAAGGTCGGTGGTTCTACCCAGGTGCCCGCTCGTGACGAAATAATGCACGGAGGGGCACCTGGGGTCTTCCTCCACCATCAAAGCTGGAAAGTCGCCATATGACCTAAAATGTGTCGGTGCGACGTTAAAACCCAACCAAAAAAAAAGTTTTGCAACAAATGTAGCATTGCTGTTTTCAGAAACTGGCCATATGCTAATTTCAAAGCTGCTTAATGCAGAGCTCAAAATATTTAAACCAACATTTGAGGAATTGTTTTCATTTCTGTATTATTTTGTAGATATACATTAAATGAAAAAGAGACAAATGAGAAAATTTACACATGTAATACAGATATCAAATTTTTTATGCTAAGTACATTCTAAGTCGAGCATTAAATAACCAAACTACTTTGATTTTTTTTATTTCTTTATTAAATCTAATACATATTTATTTTCTGAATACCGCCATGAATAAACCTCATAGAGTGACATCAATATTTAAAAAAATGGACATGTGTCCTGGTACATGTATTTGACATTTTCATGTTTCTTAATATTACAAGTTATCTGCAAAAATTATATTTTCAGATTTTCATGTTAAGTTTCATTTGTTGTCAGCTACCTAGATTTATCAACTATTTTGGTTTATCAGGGTGAATTGTTACGAAAGAACAATAAGGATTTTTAAATAATGAATGGGTGCAGATTTTGACATTTATTTATTAGGAATGTTGAAATATCGTGAATATGCATTAACATTTCCTTTTATTGTATTGGAAAATCACCGAAACAATTTTCATTTGGCCATTTACAAAAGCACATGAGAAAGTAGTTAAGGTGTCCTTACAGATTAAGGAGGTAGGTTACCTTGTTACCAGGGTAAATTCAAATTAGTTGAACCGCATCAATTTTTTGTATTTTGTGTAATATGATGTTTTAACAGCTACAATCTCAATTTCGTTTTTCTCTGGCCCTTCAAGTTCAATTTTTATCCAGGTTTAAAGAACATGACCCTCCAAAGGTATTTTATATTGAAAGAAGAAGGAAAATACGGATATTTAACACTTTTCAGTGTATTTTAGTTTCACTGATATCCGTAGAAGTCTGCATAATTGATAATTTTACTAGTATGCGCGTTAGCTTTCTAATATAAGCTTAAAATGTATATGTCGCGGGGCTCGTGTTTCCTTGGTAACGCATTTTTCGCTCATTTTTAAACAACTATGTATAAAAACGGGGTTTTCGACGGCTTCAGTGCCATTCTGTTAATAACCAACATGGAATATTTGGGTAATATTATTAGCAAAATACCAAGCACTTTACATGGTACCCTATTTTTCTTAAAGTTTAAAGTAACCATGGCAACAGAGATGTTTAAAATAGCTTATATCTTGCTTTTTGTCGCAATTTCTTATAAAAAATATTGCATAAAATTATCTTTCTTGTTAATGTAGCTTCAAAACATATTATTTCAAACGTAAGTTATATTTTCATGTTATTTGTATTTATTCAAACAAATTTCACAGCTTAAAATACTTACAGCAGTACCCTTCGTCTTGCATTTTTCATGGAAAAATCGTTCAGCATGCTGCTATTATTCTCGTGGATGTTGTTGAAATGAAAATAAAAAGCCGAAGCTGTGTTCCTTAAATAGACCAGTGTCAACGCTTTTGAATTTTACATTTAGATATATAGGTCACGGGCTTTGTTTCCATGGTAACATCAATTCAATTCAAGAAATCACAATTTTCTACTGAAATTTGAACAATTTTAGAGCTTAGTTTTAGTATATAACTAACAAATTATCAACGAAAACTGAAAAATAGGTAATACAAATCAAACTGCAAGTTTTTTATTTGAAAATGGCCGTAACAAGTAACCTTTCACCCAATTATATTCCAAATAACATCGGTTACCATCATCCATTTTCTTACATTCCGCATAACATTTCAATATAACTACATAAAAGAAGCAAAATATTGATTGTTATTCAGAGCAAAAGACTCATAAATAATATTTCAGCAAATAATAGCTGTTTGAAAATAGTTCAAATAAAGAAAATGCACAGAATTACGTACTTTCAAAATAAAAGCTATTAAATTTGCGCGGTAACTGACACGTAACGTCATGACGTCAATGACGTCATTTTAAAGCAACATTGTTTTGAAGCGTTTCTGCGGCAATTTATTCATTATTTCTGCATTATTAAACCATAAAGCATCAGCTCGGAGACAGGTTCATGATTTGTTTTCAGAAGAATGGATTTACAAACACATTTAGTTTGTCGTAAACGTCGTCGCAAATCGTCACGTTAGCTTCCGGTTGGACATGCGCACTTACAAATATGAAGGTAACCTACCTCCTTAAGTTACAATTATTCTCTATCAAAATACATGTTCTAACACTGTGTGTTTACTGGAACTTTAGAAGTAAAGTAACATTCATTTAAGTAATTTGCTAAATTTAAAATGTGATGAAAAACACGAGTTTTAACTAGTGGATCGGAAGTAGTATTTTAAAATTCACCTCGACAACAATTACGTGAGGATCTATCAGTTTTTTACCACTCCCAGTGTACAAAAAACTCCAATTGGTATGTTCCATGTACAGTTGTTAGCACACAAGAATGTTATGGTTGAATATTAACTATTCCCTCTATACTGTATAGGATAATGCCAATATGTTCTAAGCATCCATAAGTGTAGCAACATAACTATTTATCGGAGGCATATTGTGAAAATCGGTCATCCATAAAGAATTCATTCTGTGTTTATAGTTCCAGGCTGTCTTCTATTCCGTTTCGCTGTCATCCAAGGCAACAAGATAAGTCTCATATGCTCTGTCTGTCGTCGTCAAGCGCTATAAATCCGTATCATGTCTTAGTCCAGTAAAAATAAGAAATTTAGGAGAAAAAATTGCACACAAATGATTTTTGGCATGTGTGATCTATAACATATCAGGAATGACATATCAAAAATCTACCAATATCCAATGATGCAAATGGGGGTATAATGTTGAAAAAATAAAACGACTTTGGAATTCCATTATAGCTTCATATATACTTATCTAAACATGTCAAAATTTTAAAGGATATAAGCAGAGTCTATTACCAGTCACCGAAAATTATATATCCAATATGGCTGCCAAATCAAATATGGCCGCAATAACTTAAGGGAATTTCTGGAATTGATTCATAGTATGTTTTATACTGCATCTGAGTGTGTCAAACATTCATATGATAACAGAAAAGTAAAACAACGCTCATTAGACATAATTCCTACAGCATTTTAATCAAATATTATATCATATATCCAATATGATTGCCTTATTTCCAATATGGCCGCCTAAAACAACATGATAACCAACAATTTTAGCATTGTCTTTACGAATTGGGTAACAAGTACCCTTATAGAAACAAAGGTAGCGGCTAGCAAGCCAAGCTGCTACCTAGTCACTTCTATTTTTGATATCAAGAACTATTAGCAGACATTTTAGAAGACTTAGTAAATCAAAGTTATAGATTAAGGAATATGAACAATAAAATGTCCTTACCATAAAATCAAAACATCATACTAGTGTTTTCCACATGAACTAATATTTGGATAAAAAATTAACCGGCGGTTAGTTCAATTTTCGAACTACTGGACCCTGATTGGCAAGTACAGCAAACAACTTTCATGACAACTGTTCCGCCTGTTCGACGTGCAGAGGACTAAGTTGTGATAAATCGTTTGTACCGGAGTTTAGTGCTGACAAAATCTTTAACAATCTAAAGTTCAGTAGTGGGAATTCAGTTAAGGTTTAATTAGATCACTGTAAGAGGTCACAGGAGAAACAGCCAATCAGAGAGGAGGATCCCAATCACCTGGCCAAGAGGACCAATCATCGTCGAGCAGCATCGCTTAACGTCCAGACTCCATTGAATCTACACGTATTCTGTATCACCAACTGAAACTATTCTGTATCGCAAACTGAAATCCAAGGCCATCTTGGGTAGTAAGTGACTGCATTGTATTTATATCTGTTTGTTTAATCTCTTCCGCCCCTAAAAGGAGTATCGGACCCGGTATAGCGATGGCCATTTTCGCTACATTGTCAGAAGTGGAATGAATGCAGCATTCATGTTGCCTATAGCACACATGGAACTAGGAGAAAAGTTAGATACATAGTATCAGCATTATTGTACAGAACACACTGAGTGCTAGAAACGAGGTGACTACAGTATCCATTCTTTCTAGGGCATCCAAAGAAAGGGTAAGTAAGGTATCTGATTTATGGCATAAGTCATATGGGTGCTAGACTTGAAGGTTACTACGGTATCCACATTGTCTAAATTGCACGTGGCTTGGGCAGAATGGTAGATACAGTATTTGTATTACTGGCCAGATTGCTTTGGATGTTGGAAATAAGGGTTGATACGGTTACCGTAATTTCTAAAGTGTATGGGGCGCTCAAAAAAAGGTTAAGTCAATATCTGCCATAACACAAATAGTGCTAAGATTATGAGTGGACACAGTCTCTTATTGGTCTCCTGTTCTAATTAACTTGTTGGGATTAAATATGGTGTTATTCCTACCTGACCTACTAGCAAGTGTCAGCAATATTACTACCACCATCATCTGATACAGTCATCAAGCTGGTTACGGGTCAATGTCCTTCTCCTCTGCGGATACTCATCACTAACTTCATCGAGACTAAAATCTGGACACAGTAGAGAACTAACAGCCCCAGAGCTATTTGCCTGCTGTCCCCAAGGTTTCGGACATTCGCCCAGCACGAGAGCACTACCCTCATTCACCCCCACCCACCCGCCATTTCACTACATCTACAAAAATAATAGCTCAGAAATCAGGACTTGTTTGATTATTTCTGAAGAAATAAAGGGTAACATATTTGTAGAATATCTCTGGTGAGTAGGTTGGTAGACTCATTCAGAAATATATGTTTTGCTGAGAGACAATTAGACATGGAAATCAAATAAAAGTATGCATTCATATCCGCATGCGTACTTGCCTAAGTGTGTATATCAGGGCCGTGGAACAGTCGGGGTGGGGTTCCCCCTCCAATAATTTGACTGATTATGAAAATGATCTTAGCATATATTTTGAGAGCGAGTCAATTTAAGCTGATTTTCATAATGTGTTCGCCCATCCCCTCAATCTGAAAATGCTTCCTACGGTCCAGAATTTAACTTTGGAAGACGTTTCATATAGTTATTCATTAAGTTAAAGAAATTAATAGCGATCCAACCCTTTTCTTTCAAATCTGATCTACAAATTAATAAACAATAATATTTGCAACACAGTTAAAGAACTTTAAAATGCACTATCAAATTCTGTGTAACCAATGTACAAGATAAGTTTCATGGTTTTTAAGCTTCAAAATTCCAATTTACTCATAGATATATGCGTATTATCAATGTTCCAGAAAATCGCGGTTTTAGATACAGTTTCCAGCTTTTTTGCCCAAAAGATCATATTTTACTTAGATTTTGGTAGATTTTTCACTTTAGACTAGGCACATGTTGTAGAATATGAAAACACAAAAACCATTTCTGTGCAAATTATTTCCGTTGTTTGCATTTTTGACACTATATTTACTGGACTATATCTTTAAGCGAGCTTGTTATAGAAACATTTGTCATAAGTATAAAAAAGATAACTTGTTTTCCCCTAAATGCTATTTATGACATGTTCGATTTACAAATTTCACCTTATATTCCTCTACTTATATTTTAAGAAAAAAATGGACACACTGACGGTAAATAATTTAATCTTCTTGCGAAACAGAAAAAAAGTCATTTCAAGCACTTTTTGGCTAATTATCTTACGTTTCTGATTTGTTGAATATCACGTGTTACCGATCGTTACTTTATCAAATGAATATATGTATAATTTGTCTTACGCTATCTGCTTCTGATTATATAAAACTGGTATAATAAATTTTTCTCAAGCTGCCTTGCTTCTGATTAGTGTGATCAATGATTCGTAAATAATTGTCTGAAACATAAATCAACTAAAAATCAAAGAATTAATCAATTTAATATGTGGTCCTAATTGTGCAATAGCTGGTATTAAACAACCTAAATCTCTGACCTTTTACCAGCTATGTTTCAAACCGAACGTTTAACACCTTGTCATTGACCACTCGACCTAGAATGAGTATATTGATTGAAAACCCCGTTCCACACCCCACACCTAAATCCAAACTTTAGCTCTGTTTCAAACCAAATGTATCAAACACTTTAAACTACTGTCTTGGACTTTAAACCTATCACCATTCTTCCCAAACCTGTGTTTGACACTACTAAGGTTCAGTGCTAGCTTTAAACCATCTGCTTATACTGCGACCCGGACAAATATTATCAGATAGTTATCAAGAGGACCAAGCGAGGATGAGCCGAAAGCTGAAACTATGAGGGTGCCTCACCTAAATTATTTATACAAATGTACCAAAGTCCCAGTAGTAAGTATGGCTAATTATTGTTTTTCTTCAGTATATCTTCGATGTGCACTCTTCAAATTCTGTAAACGATCTGCCCAAACTAGATGCGCAGTGTATATTTATATGGCCATATGACGTCACTTGCATACGGACATACCAATTACTTTTACATAGACCACACATAATTCCGAATACAATTTTACCAGTAAATTCTTACACTTGGACCTTGAAAATTTCACTGAGGTTAGATTACCAATTTCTAATCATATTTATACAATAAACAACTTACATTTTCTGGATAGAAACTGGTAAAAGTCCACGCCTCCATTTTCAAGTGTCCCGCTTGACTTTATTACAAAATAAAGTTTCAAACTTATAAAAACATAAAATATTTATCTCACTACCATATGGCTGTGAGTGACAAAATCCTTTTATTATACTATATCCTTGATCAATCTTAAGATTTTAATTGTTCATAACAAAATTAATTATTATCTCTGTCTTCCTTCCTGAGGCTTCAAACTTAATATTCTCAGGCTGTATCAAAATATTATTGTCAATGAAGTCACTGATCTTAATGTCAGCTCCACTGAAGGCAAAACCTCCCTTAATGACACTAGATGAAGCCAATAGTTCACCATTGTCTTGACTAGCTGTAACATTTCTGACAACCGTGTTATCTTTGCTTTCAGTTGATGTCTCAATTTTCAAGGCTGTTTCCTCTTAGTTTCAATTCTCTTCTATTCTTCTGCATTTCCTGTGTCTTCTGTTTCGTAATTATCTTTGTCTTCGTCTTTTTCCTTGCTAGCCTTATATTTTCCTCTTCCTATAAATTCTCTCTGTTCTGATATCATTCCTTTTTCGCGTATCATCCATCTCTTCACTATTTTCTGCTCTAATCTCGATCTCGGGATCATGACCCCAGTCACTCTCATCTGTATCCTGCTCTGAATTTGAAATAGCTACTACCTTCTTTTCTTTTATTTAGGTTGAACATTCTAGCTTCTTCACACTTTGTATGGATGAATCAAAAACATCTTTCTCAGATATACCAGAATGGTCCAGCTTTTTATGTCTTGATAGATACTTTACTTTCTTGAACGAAGATTGACAAATCTTACACAGATGTCTTTTCTGAGCACATTGCAAGTCATGATCCTGAAATTGTGTGGTGTTACGTAGATGCTCCTTAACCGGTGGACATTTCATATCCAAACCCTGTACGTTCATCTTTGGTAACTTTGATCAACCTATTTTTGATTTATAACGAACAACCTTACACTTAACGTCTGATAACTTTTCTTCTTGTACCCATGTATGACCTTTCCGAACATATGTAAAGCTAGACATACAACCTGTCCTGTCAGTTAGTCTTAGACTAACATGTATTAACTTATTTGATAACAATAATTTAGCAGGTACTGCATAAACCTGGGAGTGTTCAGCTTTAAGAAAGTCTAAGCCAAGAATAGCATCTATATTAAGGTTAGCAACTACAACGTTCCAAACACACTTTATGTCTTTTCAATAAAAACTTTCGCCTTCCCCTTTACATCAAGAGATGTGTTTGAAGCAGTTTAAATTTGACTTCTGTTTTGTCTCAAAGAGTTACGCTTATAATAGTTTAGAAGTTTTTTCCTTAATGATAATAATATGATGGAAAGAGAAGCACCCGTGACAATCAGGCGTTCAGATTGTTAACAATTAAACTTTACATCAGCAATAAGTCCCGAACCTATGGAATTATTTGACTGCCTATTGTTTCCAGGTTTTGGATGTTATTTAGGGCAATTCCTTTGAATATGCTTCTCAGAACCACAGTTGAAACATTTACGCTTTTCTTTTAATTGCGGGTGAAACATTGGCCTTCGAAAATTTTGAAAATTGCCATTGTTTGATATCCTATGACCGGATTTGTTTTTACTATTTTCAAGAGATTTTACTGGGCTAGTCATTTGTTCAACCATTTTCTGCAGTGGTCACCTGCTGAACGGATAAAACCCTGGCTTCAAGATGTTTCCTTTCGGCTTTGTTATTAGTTTCAAGCTCAACGGCGTGTCGCACTGCATCATTTAAATTACTGTAGGCGTACATTTATTAGCGCGGCAGAAATTTAGCGCAAACGCAATTTTTGGTGAAATATCTAATTAATGCGTGGACGTGAATAAGCGCTCTCGCGAGACCGCTTATTTCTAATTTTAGCGCTGTCCGAGATGAGGCTCTCGGAGATTTACGGTGATTCACGAAGATTTTCGGAAATAAACTTAACCGTCGGCAATTTTTATGTGATGTGTTTCTGCTGTAATTATAGCAATACGAATCTGACTGTCGACCCAATACTACCTGAACATGTACCAAGTATGACTTTAAGATAGTGTGCCGTGATGATACTTGTATTTTTTCAATGATACTTTCAACTGTGATGTAGCTTTATGTTTACGTACAGTATATAAAGTATAATGGGTCTATGGCAAAACATCGACAGACAAAACACCGACACGACAAAACGCCGACGCGACAATTGATCGATGCGACAAAAGATCGACATGTCGCATAGTGTCGTGTCGGCGTTTTGTCGCATTTATGGTCGAAAATAATTTTCATCATACGATTATCATTCATAAGCATTTACGTGCTCTAAATGCCCTAAATGATCCGAGTATTGAACAGCTGTACAATAAATTGACCGAAAATAATTTTATGATCATAATTAATAATTTTTAATAATATCATACGATTATAATCAATAAGTATTTACGTTTTTGTAGAATTAGTCTAAGAGCACGTATAATCGAATGATGAAATGCTCCAAGTATTGACTTTTTATCGTCACAATAGAATGAATATATTTGAATACATGTACAAAAAGAGTGAAAACACTTTGATCTTCGTCCATAGTGATGGAGTTCGTTACTTCACAAAAAGGAAAGTTACAACTTGTGTTTGATGGATATACTTTTGATAAGGACAGAAGTCGTAAACATAAAGCAGTAAAAACGTATTGGCGATGTGTCATACGAGAATGTTCAGGTCGAACTGTAACCATCGGGGAACCACCGAATACGGAAGATGCCCGAGGAACAAAACGCTACACCATCATAGAGGCACTTAGAATTACCAATATCTAATAAACAAACTGAAAAAGAAAGGAAGAACTTACCCTGGAAGTAAATCATAGTGACAATAAGCACGTTATTATTGTATTTTTACACGCGATCTGTTTCAGGCCTGTACCACCATAAATAACCGAACATGAGCGAATATTAGTTTTAAATGTGTATTATATATTTTTGGATTGAATTGATCATAAACATCAAAATACATGGACGATCTTTTCTGAATACATACTATTTTAATAAGTATACTTACTGAATTACATCTGTGAAAGTTTTTTTACCTGTGTGATTCGTGTTCGTGGACTGAAATAAACACATTGCAAACTTTGCGCTAAACAAGCTATCAAAGAACAATATGTGAAGGCAAAAAACAAAACTAAAAAAGGTATATATAACTGCACTTGAAAAAAGACTACGTCGATTATTTTGAAATGAATACCTTCCTAGGAGATAAAAACGGGTGTTACTATGCCATGACAAGGTCCAAATTTGTTTATTGGTTACTTGAAGACTATCTATCCATCATGATATGATGATCAAAATTAACGACGTTTGAGACAATGTGGCGCGGCGTTAGTGAAATTCTATAGTTTAACTACTGTAAGTATTCGGTGGATATTTTTTGACAACTTGTAAAAAAACGTTGATTTATAACAATATCTCTTAGGCTAATGTTTCCTTCTGAATAATCAAATAGTTAAAAGCGATAGTATTGTATACAGGGATGTCAAATTATCTCAGTTTTATTGTTTTATGCTTGTGTTCATAATTACTAAATGTATACAGTTCAACAAGTTATGAATGATAAATACATCGGTATTAACGGTACAATGAAAACCAATCTATTGATATAAAGTTTGCTATGATCAAAGGAAATCGCATAACTTGAGCCGATACTGACATATATAATCCACTAAATAGACGTTTTATTGTTTTGCCAATATCTTAAACCTTACCGAAATAATGTCTTTAATTTTGCAGAGTAAGGGAACGTATATCATTTTTTTTTTGTCATACTTCAATTAATTTGAATGAATTTAAACTAAATTGCTAACTTTTTTTCATTATTGACTAAATTACAGATATTATCTTACGAATATGAACATACAGAAATGCAGAAATGAGCTGTTATCTGTGACATAGAATGATATTATTTGACACGAAACTTGTCTAGTAAGTTCTAGTATGACCAAACTAAGCTCTTTGTCATCAAATTGAGTTGTTGTTACATAAAAGATATCAGTCGTGTACTTAATCGAACCGGTATTAAATTTTGTGTCAGCTGTGTAAGTTTGGTCAGTACCTGACAACAACTTTCACAACTGCACATTTTAATACCACCACCCATTAACTGAACACTAACCGTAAATTTTCGAGTCTTAATCTTGACTGTCTGAAGATTTAGACCGAACCTTTCAGATATGTGTAAATATTTCAAGGTAATTTAACCCCTAAAATGTAGAAAAAGTTTAAATAAATTATGTGTCGATGTTTTTTCGATGTTTGACGATGTTTGTGTCGATGTTTTCTGTCGAGCTTTTGTCGCGTCGGCGTTTTGTCGTGTCGATGTTTTGTCGCGCAGTATTGCCTACGTAACTGTATTGTCTTCTTGTATTTATTATAATCATCTGCGTGTTTTATATTCTGTATACCAGTTATAATTGCTGAAATAAAACGAGATTGTCACACATTTTAATCATTGAATCCCCTTTGTCCTACATGAATTGTGTCTTAATACAAACGTTCACACCTTTCCGTAAACGAGCGACTGCAACAACGGACATGTCCGAAGGTGATACAGAAATCGATAGCAACTTGATCAAATGATGAAATACAGACGTCATTTACTTGTGAAAAAAAACAACAATTAAATATTGACACATTTAAAGAGGAACATATAAATATACCCTTTCACTTTTATATAAATAACTGAGACATATTAATACGTTCCACATAGAAGATCAACATACTGCTTTCGCTGGTCTACTTATCTCTGCCAGGTGACGGTCGTACTTAAAAATGATTTAAGATTAAGTATGTATAATACAGGTATCACTTTTACAGATAATATAACTGTATTCTGTCTTATAAATAACGGATCAGAACGGTATGAGTCTTCATTTATTTGCAGAAATATACAGCTATACAGGATATTTTGCATTGCAAACTTCAAAATATTTCGGCTTTCGAAACGCAAGATATTATACATCACAAACTTAAAACAGTTTTTCGCTTTTAATGTGCGTATGCGTGAGAATATTGGCTGAAATATATCATCTGACAGAAATTGAAAAAAAAAAAACTATGGTGAATGCTGTTACAGTGTGAAAAAAAAAAACCATAAAAACCTTGTTTTGTTTTGGGATCAACGCTGTTTTTCAACAGTATTTCAATTATGTTACGGCGGACAGTTAACCTAACCAGTTTTCCTGGATTCTGTACCAGTATAAACCTGTTCGCAGCAAGAGGTGGAGAACGAATGATTTCAGACACAGTGTCTTTAATCAGATCATCACGGAGAACACACGCTACGTCCGAGAATCGAACTCACTCCGCGATCCTTAGATCTGCGTTTTCCCTACCGAGCTTGGCGAGCGGGAGAAACATTTTTAAAATGGTATTGAATTACAGCAAAAATGTAGTATATACTTATTTCTTTGCTCATAACTATGTTATGAGTATATACTTATTTCTTTGTTCATAACTATGTTATGGTTAAGTATGTCAGTAAGTCTAACGTAAAACTTTTGCACGAAACATACGATATATAGCTGATATACTTTATATAATTATACTAGGCGACGATGATTCTATCCGATCACCAGGGTTAATCTGTTAATCAAGTTTAATAAACACCAGTCCTTCTTTGCCGTTCTTTGTCTTTGAAAGTCCAATGACTGAGGATACCGACCAGACATATCATACACTCTAACCTGCTGAAGGAATGTTTCTAACATTAAACACTTCTCATATGACAGATATTGTAGGAGAGACCTCTCTCAACAGAGATTTAAATTCCTACGGCAGTCGAGTTCAAACTTTTTTAAAAAAATGATGCGGATCTGTCAAACCTTATCTACCGATACATATTTAAAATGCTATTACAACAGAATTACTCACTGTTTCAGACACTATTTAGAGCAGCAACCACTGAATTCGAAATAACCGATACACAGCATTGCTGCATACTGGATATTATAAAATGATGTGTATATTTATAAAACACACGCATGAGCATCTGATGGATCATCATGAAGTGTTCGTATATAGAGTGTATCCAAGTAAGCTGACCATTAATTAAA
This sequence comes from Mercenaria mercenaria, assembly GCF_021730395.1. NCBI lineage: Eukaryota > Metazoa > Mollusca > Bivalvia > Venerida > Veneridae > Mercenaria > Mercenaria mercenaria. The sequence continues at coordinate 45,089,142 of NC_069378.1, forward strand.
GAATCAACAAAAAAACAGTCTATGCCAACCTGGCAAATGTTATATTGCATACAGTTACAGCAGGAGATAAAAATCAAATTAACTCTTGAACTCCATAGTTATATGTTACATTTCTTTCCACGGTCATATACAGACCTTGTCACGGTCTGGCTTAGTGCACCTTTTCATAAATTACTTTTGCGTGGTATACAAGGTACACTGTGCTTACCACACCATAAGGAATTCGAAATAGTCGGGTAATTTCTATTCTTATCTACACCTTTTTAACGACGAACAGTTTAATATCCCAGCCAACAGTTCGATACGTGCATTTACCCACACGTAGCTGGTAACATAACATTAGATTATATTACTGCGCTCTCAGTGGGTAATCTTCGAAAGATATCAAACATCGATATACCTGTAAATTTCCATAGGTATTATTATGATTATTCATATAAGCTTGGTAATGATATTAACAATAAACGCAATTTAAAGCCAGTTAATGTTAAATCTTGGTCACGCGAATACAAATCGATCACACCTGGTAAAACACGTCTTCTTAAAAATAAGATAAGATAAGATAAGATAAGATAAGATTTATTTTGAGTCGGCAAAACATTTACAAATAACATAAGCTCTGAAGAGCTAAATGCTTGGTAATTGTTTCAATCTGAAGACCAAATTAACATCTCATCTCCCTGCAATGGGTTATACATCTTCATTTTAATTGTATTGTCAAGCCGTTGGTTAAATAAGTATGTATTTCTTTCATTGAAATCTTGCTCAAACAAGTAAACAATTGTTGCGTATGTCGGTAGACCATAATTCACCACACTTGTAACACAGTATATTATGTCTCCGTACATTTGTAAAGTGCTACATACTCAGAATAAAAATATCCTAGTTCAAATGATAAGGCTAAGTAATATATGGGCGTTAGTAAACAGGTTGCTTGGTTAATCAAGTTACAATTGTTAATTAAATCTACAATGATCCTAATTAAGCTTTTGTTAATAAATAAGCCCGACTAAATACAATAACATCCAAATGCTTGTTAACTCTATGCTTGAAAGTCACGATTTTTTGATATTCATAGAACAACCAGGAGACACAGATTTTATTTCACCCAAAGATTTTGTTTTGCGAATGACGGTTACTGCTGAATGTCATTATTGGTTTCGAAGGCATTGAATAAGAAGTTTCAGACGTAATTATTTTTATGTTATTATGATTTAAAGTTTTGTGAATACACTTATTTGTTTAAGTATTACATCATTGTTACTATAAGGAAATTCATTATATTTAACGTTTGAATATCTATGAAAACAATTTAGGATTAATTGATTTGATTTTGAGTCAAACTTTTTACAAATTATGAGAAAGAGAGACTCGTCAACTTTGTCATTTAGACATAAAAGACACTCCGTCATCGTTCAGTTTCAATTGGTATTTAATGAATTGCCATTCTAAGCTTTCTGATAGGTAAGTACAATGTACACATATTTTAGCAATCATGTTATTATATACTCGGTAAAAAAAGTTTTGCACACACGGATGTTTTGGGTGACTATATTTTTATTATATGACACACAACAAATATGAATATACCAGATGAAACTTTAATCAAAGCTTAACATAGAACTGAAAACGAAAATAAGATTCAAGTACCATTTCTTGAGTAATCTATAAAAGAGTCCCCAAGGGTCCACTGTCAAAAATGGTTAAATCACTGTTTTACTACTAAATAATAATTATGCGTATATCCTCCACGCTGAATGTGACACTCTGCTTGATACCGTGTATTAAGACAACAACTGTACTCCGGTGAATTCCAAATATTGCTGCAACATCCTGGGGTCGAATACCAGCTTGTAAATGTCCCAAGGCACGAGCCCGGTCTTCATTAGTTAGTCGTCTTCACGGACAGCTTGGCAGTACATTAGCCATTATTGTGACAGTGGCCAAACTTTGAATATGGTTCGCAAGTTTGTTTTCTTTTATAAAATTCATTTTACAAACAAAGTAATTAAGTAATTAAGTGTTTTATTGATCAACAATAGAATAAATTACTCATATTCAGGACTTTATCTGTGTATATGGTCAGTGTGTGAGGGAATAATGCAAGCAAGACTATTCTGAGCACTTTTCAAATTTACTGCTAATTTTGCCATTTTTGAAGGCTTACCCCAAGTGTATATAAACTGTTATAACTTGATCATTTATGTATCGATTTTCATTCTGTTTCGACCAGTGTCCTTGTAACAGATATCTGTTTTCTTTTATAAACAAAATAATTAAGTAATTAAGTTACTAAGTGTTTTATTGATCAACAACAGAATAAGGCTACAGAAAGTTTGCATTTTTGTACCCGCATTAATTCAGTTAAAAAGTAAATACAGTATGTAAATCTACTCCTGAGTGGTCCTATCCGAAACTCGCTTTGTTTTCATATTATATGTTATTTTGAATCTTTTCTGCTGACTTTCCCCTGGTCTGAATTTGTCCCATCATTGTTGAAATGGCACAACCAAACATAAACAAGGGGATAGAACATGCAGCGTTTCGCTGCATCTTGTTAGTCTTTAATAGGTACTGTTAATGATTCTTTGTATCTGGATTGTACACCTACAGTATGCAGGACTGAATACAGAATTTTGTGCACGTAACCATTTACAAGTATTACAGAAGGATATGGCATATCTAAATTCCGTACACCTCGCAGGGAGGTAGGAACTCCTAAAATTTCTTTGGGGTAATCTCTTGAGATTCTTATTTTAGTCCATTTTGGAATAGAATGTTGCTCTTGCACGTTATTATTAAACGCTGCTAGGATCTGACGATGTCTGGGCTGTTGCGTAGGAAAGTCTCCTGATCTTGGTTTAATTACTCTGTCGAGTATAAAAGTTGTAATGTTCTGGAACAAAATGCTGACATTCTCAACATATTCAAAATAATACCACTAACAATAGAGAAAGTTTTTTTTCAGCCATTGCTTTAGGGCATCAAGATAATAATTTTGTTTACCTCCTTCTGCCGGGTCTCAATAATAATGTGTTTACATTCGGTCATCTTGTGTCTTTTGTCACGACCTCGTAAGGCCATACCAAATTGATTTGTCGTTCGTCGGAATTACCGCATCAATGATTTCATTCCCGAGAAAAAGAAAAAAAAATCACCCGCCCGCACGTACATAAAAATCTACGATTTTTTTTCTGATTACGCGGTCCGGAATGATAACGGTAAAACAGGTTTTATCGCTGTTTTAATGCATCAAAGTGATATTGATCGGAATTCATGCGTTCGTAATACATGTAGCTTATGACTCAAACTCAAAAAGTCAGGAATTATGGTGTTGTTCATCACTTGTTTTAAATCTGGTGTGTCTGTGCTAGTGCCACACATGGCCTTCGATGTGCCGGTAAGTGATGAAGTAGGCACGTTCTACGATTGTTCAATACAGTGAAAAGAACAAAGCCCGACTTGTAAGACGTGCACGGGGATTCAGTTAAAATATTTGGATTAAACATAGAAATATTGTTCAGATAAAGTTTTCAAACCATTTGTTATCAGTTGTTTAGTTCAATATTTTAGTTTGTTTGCTCACAGATCCTGACTGATCAAATCACATTAATTGTCTCGGGCCCAAATCGTTTTGAACGTAACTTCTTTAGTACGGCAGTCAGATATTTTATCAAAATACATATATTCAATTTAAAAAAAATGTAGATATAAAAAAAATAATTTCTGTCATACTGTAACCCCAATTTTCCCTGTTTGTATATTAATTGGCTGTGAGTTGATTGAAAGATAGAAACTGAAAAAACAGACCTTCCCAACTCAAAATTTCTTTAATGGATAACTGTGCGTCAATCATTGAAACCCAATCAGGGGTTGCCATAAATAAACATACCAAAATTAAATTCAAGTGCTAATTTAACGTTACAATGCATAACGTTGAAGATCAATAAAGGCCAAACAGTATTGTCCGTAAACTAGTATATACTTTATCAATTAAGGTTTTGCAGATGGGGTGATCGGGAACATATAATATACAATTATAAGCATCCATTCTGGTCTATGATTCAAATAATATACTTTTGTCTACGCCAATATTATTAGCGGGAGTTATAGGAGGGTGAGGGATATAACATGTTCAATCACCTCTCATGAGCAGGTAACCTCTTATAGAAATGCCGTGGTTTTTTCAGAATATAAATAATGCCATGTACTTCAAAATCATACTTTCTCAAAAACTACATACTTTTAGAGAGAATGTTGTCGAAATAATGGCAGTCAACCATTATTCTGCTGTATTGATAAAAGTACCTCAGATTGTTTTTGAAACTCAGGAACTGGAGAAAATGGGGCAATTCTTTATCAAATTGAAAACTGTCTTGAATACTTGCAATTGATAAATGTATTTGACATTGCAGACAAAAATGTATCCTTGATCACATCGCATTAATGGCAGAGTTATCTCAAGGAGCGTTAAACTCTGGGTCAGGCTGTAAACGTTGCACCGCACATAACGTTACATCTACAGCAGTACGCTTCTACAAAGAATGCACGGAATATTATGTCAGAAACATTTAGATAAACACAAAAGAGACAAAAAAACAAGAAAACATACAATTCTTCCTATGGAACATAAAAAGGACCTTAAACACAGGTAAGCAAGTCATGTGCTATTTAAGAACATGACTACGAGTTTCATACATTCTTTTAAAATACAAACTTTTCATAGATTTACTTGAGATTATTCTTGAAACTACTTTTGCATTATTGACCGTGTTTTCAAAGCTTAATGTAATTATATTCATACAGTGCATGAACCTGTTCATTTTGGAAGTCTTGCATCTGTAACAAACATAATCTATAACTGACAAACTCCTTGAGAGAATATTACACCTTGGTGAGACAATTCCTAAAGCTTTTGTTCGCAACATCATTGAGAAATAGCGACAGAACATAAGCTGTATGATTCAATAACACTGACTAAATGAACTAGAGTAGAAATGTATAAAAATTTATATCACTAAAAAGGTTTGTGTAGAAATGTATGAGTAGATTATGTTTATAATGTAGACATCTATCTTCATAGATCTGCAAAAGATACAATGCCTTCAATAATTTGATGTTATATGAAAGCTAACAAGCCAATAATTTCTATTGAAAGAAGTATGATTTTATAAGATAGCTAAATCTGGATTAGCAAATACTTTTAAAACAGACTGACATTGATCGTTTCTTGATTTGAAGATGTAGGTTATGATAATTTCTTCTTTTTTTCGGAGAAGAAGAAGAACGAAGAGAAATGGATAAACAAAATTAGATAGAAACAAGTATCTAAAAACAAAGAGCTTTCTTGTAAATACTTAATGGGAAAGAAGTAAAATGATAATACAAAACGGTCTTGTGTAGTGACATTTCATCACACAATGCACTCTTAAGCTAATTCAAGTATATTATCTCTTTAGAAAGGCTGTCGAATATATCAAGTACGAGAAAATACATCACAAATATCGCAAATACGAATGACCGCCAATTTTAATTTGCCACGAACAATAATTGGCAAAAACGTCAAGTACTTCTACAAAAGCTTTGAACTTTAAAATGGTACTCTAAATTAGGACAGTGCATTTATAGAATTCTATTCATTTATAGAAAAAGCAATCATTTGTCCAAGCAGTTCAATATCTAAGGCGTACATGATCATGATTTAGAATTACCCATGCAAAAGCAATTTAAGTCATGTAAGTGTTGTTGTTTTTTCAGAATAGAAAATATATATATATATATATAGGAACAAGGTAGTTAGATTTTACGACGAGTCGACACAAAGAGGTTATATAATATCTCCAACAAAATATATAAGAAGAGCCCTTAGAAATATGGACAGCAGACACTTAACTAAGTCTTTCCTATGAAGTACGAACATGTGCAATACTCCCGCGATAGTCAGGAACGGCCTAAGTGGTTAGATTGTTTTCAATGGAATTATTCTTTTTGTTTGAAATTTGAAATGATACATAACCATTATAGCTAACTATGTGGTGAATTCAGACCATGTACTATTTTTAATGAAAAGAATCATATTTATGTTTCATGAGGTAAACGCCATATGTATTTGTAATATCCCTTTATATAATCAGAATTCAACTTAATAAAAATAAATGCGTACTTCTGTTGAGTTCTGATAATATGTTCTGTAAAATAATGTTCTTCTGAAAAGGGCTAAAGAATGTTCCAGTTTATAAAAGAAAGGGGCACTATTTCAGGCATAAATGAGAACTATTCGATAATTACAACTAGAGCTGGATTAAAATGAGACAAGTGCCATTCCCACGTTTTATGGAATCAATTATTGTTATTGTTTGTATTTCAATAACTGTCGTTTTTTCCTCTGTCAGTGTAAACTGCAAAAAACTTTAATGACTTCATCAGCTTGAATGACCTAAATTATATCAGACCTTGCCCATTCATCTGATATCTGACCTTATAGGAATAACCATTTTTACAAGTTATTGCAGTTACGATTTCCGAAATATTTATCTATTACTCTCGTAGTGCCTATTTTAAACAAACACAATCGAATGAATTATGGAACATAGTTAAGAAAGTCTAAAATAGCCGGTATTTTTTTACAGAGTCATTCTGAGGACTATGCTCAAATGAAATTAAAAAATAAAAATAAAAAATCGGAAACAGAAAATAGCAACGCTGATAGATATTTATACGATTATATCGAAATATGCAAGATATATAACTATGGTCAATAGAAGGAATGTACGACTGCCATTCGGAAGGTCTGGAGTTAGAACACAGACGTAAGAATTGTTTTACATTGCCTATAGTTCCTACTTCTAGTGTAACTTTATTAGCATTTAATTTATTGAAAGTCCTTTGAACCGAAACAGAGTTTGAAAAAAATAAACATGAAAAGAACAATTCAGATAGAGGTACGAGCCTACATAATTTGAGAACGTTTTCAATGGACTGGTTGTTAATGACAATGGACGCGATCAATTAACTTGTCATTCAATCAAAATAATAATAGTTGTTTAGTTTACTTTAATTTATGTAATGCCTTTGAACATTGTACATATTTAGCTTTAAGTAAATACAAAGTTAAACTTTTGAAAAAAGAACATTGTTTTGCAGACGCGTAGATGTTTGTCGGCTAATCGACTTTCTCGTAATGCTGTATAAAAATACAAATTTTAGTGTTTTTCACATGCATTATATATAACATAAGCAAATATTACCACTGAGTAACAAACAGTAACTTAAATGGTAGTTTAATCATAATAATTACCGTCAGCTTTATGAAGTGTTGGATAAAAACGTCAAGTTACTAGATCATTTTATACGTTCTGTAAAAGAATACTGTTTCCCCTTCTTGGCGCCATGAACTAAGGTCAGGGTATTTCTCTTTATTTAATTCACAGAGGACATGTTGATAAAATATACGAATATTGTAATATTATCTATATAGTTTTGTGTGTTTCTCTGTTTTGTTTCAACACAAAAATCCTGAAACAATTTAAGATAGTGTTTGTAATTTTATTTTGTGCACGGCTAATTCATTTAATAACGAAATTGCGATATATTATAGCCAATTATTCAACCCCAAGTCGGCTTTTAAAGACACAATTAAACTGTGTTAAGGTAGATTTTAGAAAATCATTTATTTATTTATTTTGTTGGTATTAACGTCGCACTGACACAATTGCATGGCGATTTTCCAGCTTTGATGGTGGAGGAAAAACCCTTGTGCTCCCCCGTGCATTATTTCATCACGAGCGGGCACCTGGTTAGAACCACCGAGATTTTCTCGACCGGTAAATTTAACAGTGTTTGATTACACTTTTATGACCTGTCACATATTTATTTGGGATTGATATGTTATACTTATCTCTGTAGACCGAATGTAAAAACAGGAGTAGCCGTTTCATTGATGCACATAAATGAACATCATGCACCCCTAAGGTTTGTTAACAGAAAATCCTTACTAATAGCTAAATTACCTTTGTGCGGAAGATCAGTTTTGAAGTAAACAACAATCTGAATAAGTTGACATTTCTATGTCCATATTTGAATTCATTTTATTAATCACACTTACGCGCAATGATTATTAAACTTATCGCCATATTTGTCAAAGTCGTAATCTGAGCTATAATAGTGGTTTTAAGGCATGCCAAAACATTGAATGGATATGATGACCTGGCACTGTTTTGATGTCTAAAATACTTTGACTGAAAAAGTCAACCTATATTGCTCTTATTTCTTGTTGACGTTGATTCGTTAAATCTAGAATGTTTGCTTATCGGAATGGTTTTACCCATGCCAGAAGATCTTTTGTAGCATCCAAACCCATGCCGGATAAATCACGCGCTGATGACGTCATATAACGCAGCTCTTCTTTCAGTGCTACTGATACCTGAAATACTTTAGTTCTCCCGTGGAACACATGAATTTACTTTTGAGACTGATGACTATTTCTTGAGCTATTTGTTCCAAGGTTAAAGTATTAAAAAAAAATCCTTTTCAAGCGATTATATTGACATCAGATAAACAAAGCGTAACGTAATAAAATAGCATTTTGTGTAACTACAAATGCAAATACTAACAAAAATGTTAAGATAGTCATTATTTAACAGGGAAATGCAGGTGCTTGAAGGTCAAGGCAAATAGATAATAGATTATTATAATGATAAAAAATACATTAATGTATTAAGCAACACTTAATATTGCTTAAATCCATACAGCTCAAAAAGGAAGAAACACAATCAGAAAATAACAGAATCGGCAGTATCAAAATTTCTTTCAACGCAAGTTCGTACATTACAGTGAAATCTACCACTTGCACCTAAATTTATCTCAAGGAAACCGTTACACATGTACGCATTTTCAGTGTTTGACACTTGTTAAAAGAAAATATATAAACTATCGGACGACAAAATGCATCTTTATACGCTTCATTTATAGAATGCAAAATGGTCAGCATTAGTTGATAAAGAACACCATCCAAATTTATCACATGTCTCGGAGTAAGATAGTTTTTTAGACATGGGTTTCGACTATACAGAGCCAAAAACTGTTTATAACTGGAAGATCAGCTATGTACAGACACATGAAAAATCTGCATTAAATGTACAAACACATAAGGACCTCAGATCTTAAAACACTGCACTGAAACATCAAAATGTAATAATGAAAATGTTATTGGTGAGTATAATGTTATTAATTGCAAGGCTATATGCGTGCTTGCAACAATCCATGTGACGGGATACTCTTAAAAGTCGTATGCAATAACAGACAGGATTTTGGTCAGCTTCGTGATGAAATACAGAACGTTAATAAATGAATACAAACGGATTGTGATGTAAAAAGATAAAAAAGGAATTGTAACGCCTACTAAGTCATTAATTGTTTCTAGTAGCCACAACTAGTAGTGACGGTCTCAATTTTGTATTTATTTGGTAAAACGACTTTAAAGAAAATATGAATATGATCAGTGACTTAGATCTAGAGCTATATCATATAAGCACATTTTTTTGTTACAATTTGCGTTCTAAATTACTGACTGAAAACTTTTAGCTGTGAAACTATTTAATCTAAATATCCAGAAGTGTTCAAAAGTAAAAAACTTAACTTAGTTATTTGTCTAAATAAAATATGAAAGCACTAAATTATTGGGTAGAAATAATACTGGGTATTAATATCACATGTGAATGGGCAGTTACAGGTTTACTGAGAAAAACAAATCAGTCACGTAATAACAAAAGATAATTGGTAAGAGTAGATTTCTCGGAAGCACAAAGCACCAAAATCACAGCCCCAGAGCCACGCATTTACAAAGTAGGCCTACAACAAAAAGAAGCTCTAATGGAAAAATATTACAGACGGGTTGCTTCAAGCACCTAACAAGTACATATAAATTTATGCCAAATATAGATAGAGGGGGAGGAAATGGTAAAGGGGGAAAAAAGGGGGGTGGGGCGGAGGAATTTGAAGGGGAAAACAGAACAAGGACGAACACACAAAGGGAACGCCACGTTCCTTAATAACAGTCACACCACAACGTAAACCACAACAGCGCAGACACTCATGTACAAAACATAAACACACACCCAACTAAATAACATAGAAAAACGAAAACAAGGAAGATACAAGAAAGCAGTAGGGCACCGTTTTAGACTCACAAGCATACAAACGCACCCACACAAGTTGGAGAAAAAACAATCGTGTACCGTCTTGACAAAAAGTAGCGTAAATACAAGGGGAAAGAGGGGGACAATAGGGGGAGTGAGGAGGAGGAATAAACACTTACAACAAACAAGAAAACATACGCAACAGACAATACAAGACAGACAAAAACCAGTTGAAAAAAGGTACACCGCCTTGGAACGGTCAGTAACCTATATAAAGGAAACTGGGGGTTTAAACGCGTTTAGGACATGCGAACCTCGCACTTACCCTATTTTCAACAAGTTAGACAACACAATGTAAATAAATCCCCGCTGAGAAAGGCTCTAACATTAGTGCAAAAAAACAGATTAATAAAGTAAAACATAAAATTAAGGTAAATCTAAGGTATAATTACACTAATATACTCAACAAATTGTCTGAAGTCAGAGCAATAAGAGCCTAACTTTTAAGGGCACGACTAAGAAAACAGTAAGACAAAGACCCTCCGTCCGTTGTATGTAGGATTCAGGACAAAAATGACGCTTCTAAATCTGAAGTATTAGCCTTTGTAAGCTGTAACTCTTTTGGGTAAATATATTTCACCATTTCTGAAAAATATTGGTTGTCCATATTTAGAATATCATCATGATACCTTGAGGTTCCATTAAAAGCTTCAATAATTTTAAATTGTGTCTCAGTGGATAAACTAAGCATGAAATCTCGTTCATAACAGTTAAGAATAAATCAGCAATGAGTGGGGCGCAGTTGGTTCCCATCGGGATACCAATTACTTGTCTGTAGGTTTTACTGCCAAATTTGATAAATATGTTATTTAGTAGAAACCTAGGGAGCTTCACAAACCTGATCACAACTCCATTGGTTGTATCTCTTAAATGCACTTTTAGAAAAGAATGCTCTAGTTTCATTGCAAGCCAGATAATCTACGTTTTCTCTTGCAAATGTTTTCTCAATTAAAGCTACTAGTTTGTTTTTAATAAGATTATGTGGTAAATTAATATAAAGAGTAGAAAAATAATACGTACTTATATTCGAACATTTGAAGGGTTAGTTTTTTAGCTTTTTGATAACATCTCCAGAGTTCTTGATGGACCAAAACAGATTACCACACGAGTTCTCATATATACTTTGGAGCAGTACTTCTGTACGTGGTGTTTGATTGCAGTAAGACAAGAAGTCAAAAGTAGAGAAATGTTTTTTTGTAGTGCATAAGGTTGAATTTACAATGAATCGAGCTTTATATGGAGTTTTGTGAAGTTTAGGGATCCAATAAAGAGTAGGGAGCTTCATCTGACTGTCGTCAAGTGCGACATTAAAATTTATACATTGATTTACATGACTTTTTGCAATATTTTTCTCATCTAATTGTGTCAACTGGTAAGTTTTTGTCTGTTTCAGTTTATTTTGTAATATTTCTGTGTAGTAAATGCGTCATATAATAATAATAATATTAGAAGCTTTGTCTGCAGGAGAGAAAACAAAAGCCATGTGTACCTTGGATAAAGCTTTCTTTAAACTTCGAAGTGAAAACTTGGGTTTAGGAGGTAATAAGGAAGGGCTTGATTCCTAAAATTTAACTGGAGTTTTAATGATTTAAAATATATTCTTTTTTCCATTCAGTGAGAGCGTTCTGATCTGCATTTTCTTTCCGACACCATTTTTTGATATAGTCATCAATAGACTGAGTTATTTCAGAGAGACATTTTTCAAAGTTAATAGACGAGGGAATTCTATATTTCGGACCTTTGGAGAAAATATTTCTGATTCTTTTATCATTAAAAATCTTAAAATTACCCGTTATGATATGGCCAGCTGGTTGGTAACAGTATATAGATTCTCTACAGTTACAACCATCTGGAACATTAAGTTCTATGTCTAAATCCGAGACAATTTGATTGTAAATAAAATAACGTTTCTTACAGGTTTATTACATTTGTAACAGATAATAGGTGTTTCTGAATTATTGAAATATTTAGGAATAGAGTTAACTACAGATTAGTTTCTTAAAATACTAGGTAAATCTATTAACTCGATTCCTTTATTTATGAAAGATAATTTTAGAACGTTTCGTTTATGATCGGATTCAGAATCAATTTGAGGTCTAAGGAAATGTTGTGTATAAGTCTATATCAATGAAGCAGTGTCGTAAAATGGATGTGTACGCATGTAAATTTTATCAGCTTCTTGATCAATTTGCCTCAACGAAGAAACAGGTAAAGAGGTTAAACACGATAACATAGCATGTCTACCAGAGCGTTTTAGTATTATATGGCAAACAACAACAGTCATTCTTTTGCGAAGTTTACGTTTGATATTCCCATTTAGTCGAACACCATGAGAACGGGTATTGCGTCTTCTTGGGGAAACGAAATTACAAGTTACGAGATAGAAAAGATCAAACACTTACACCCTGGGAGCTATAAGATAAAATGCTTGTGAAAATGTTTCATACGACAGAAGTAAGCAGGAGCAGCTACAAAATAGAAGAACTTAAAATTTATCAAAAAGAGAAGAAAATGAAAAATTGCGACGTAATACAATTGAAATATAAACGTATGAATCCAGCTCCCTTCCGTTCCGATGCAATACTTTATATTACTTTTACGTAAAATATTTCTTTGTTGTTTACATGTACTAATAAAATCAGTGACTAGGATGAATAAAAGATCACAAGAAAGTGTACACAAAATTTCAGTAATTCACACACAAAAAGCCCAAAATCTTACACAAAATCCAAGGAAATTCGTACAACATCACAATACGTTGAACATAAGAATCGCAATTAGGCGTACGTCTTCTACCAAAACTGGTGTTTTCTCAAACGTTTATGACAAGAAGTGTAAATTCCAAACAAAAACATGATTTATGAAGGAAAGCCAAGCAAATGTGATCCCTTTACAATAATGTCTTTGTCTGATTACTACTCAAAATAAATGTCTCTATTAGGAATGTGTAACTCTACATATTTCTTCTCAACTGACAATATTTACATTCGCGCTATTCTCTTCCGTTGAAAATGTTGACGTTCATTTCGTATGAACAGCAAAAGGAAAGGTACGAAAGTTACGTCAACGCTGCTTAGTGATAACCGACCGCTGTTTTGACGACGTCCTCGTATAGTCAGGGAGAACGTTCCTTAGATGACGTCGCAGTTGTTCTGTCTGGTAAACAGAACGGCCGGTAAGCTGATTTTAATGTTAAATGCCACAAAATATGTGCAACTTATAACATTATCTTGTTTACAAATGGAAGGGAAATATAATGTAAACTTAATATAAGAAATGAAACTATTTTTTCGGTGCTCATGCGAAATGAACGACAGAATACGATCGGCAAATTGAACATAGCGATATATGTTCAATTTGCCGATCGTATTCTGTCATTCTTTTCGAATGAACACCGAAAAAAATCATTTCATTTCTTAAGTAGCATAATTATCTTCCCTTCTACGAAATTTCAAACTCTAACTGTTCTTATGGCCACAAAGCGTCTGAAGGCATAAGAGATTGCACTCAGGCTCATTTTTTCAATAGGTTTTATGTGTGTTTAATTACGTAAACAGGAGCGCCTAAAGCGTACTAGTGGCTTGAACACCTCTAGTGCGAAATGCTACTACACACCATGGATCCAAAACATATATAATTAACTTGAAGATTGCTGGCAGAGGTGTCATTATCTGGTTCTGTGGTTTACCATGAAATATGTGATACTGCAAACAACCAAATATATAGGAAGAAATCCAGCGTTTCCACCTGATATCAAGAAACCAACTGATCTTACAGGGTCCTCTTTCAAGTGCCTGCCTTGGTGCATAACATCCTTAAGGAAATGTTGAATCAACAGGGTAGCTACGTAACTTTTACCAGATACAATCGAAGGATTCTTTGCCTTCATATGGGTTTTGCACGGCAAAGCCCTTTGAAAGTAATGTGTTAGATTCAATGATTGTTTGGAGAACATAAGCCAAGAATTATCGGCTATCATTTCTGCTGCCACACCACGTTATTCCGTATCCGCTGGAATATGTTTAATGTCAACAAAGACGCCTGTGTAGGGTAGGATGAACGTAAGTTTCAATCAATTCTATTTAAGGTAAAAGATTGTCTTTTGCGATTACATATGTACCCAAGTGCAATTCTACCGTTGAGGAAGAACGCTACTTTGTAAATTTTCTGTTCCAGATGTCTGCTATCTCCACTGATAGAACACTGAAAACAGCGCACAGTCTTAAGACGTAGGATAATGTGTCCTCGAATTGGCGCCATCTTTGCTTTGCCCATAACCAAACCTGACTAGAACTGATAAATTCAAGACCAAATATATAAACGACAGAAGCAACAGGTTTTTCACAAGCATCCGACAACACAAAGACTTTGTTATGTTCTGAGAAAATGAGTATATCATTGAAACAGGAGCAAGAAATGAATGCCTGTTGGAAATACTACGATGACTTTATCAAGTCTTTCCACTTCGATAGAACTTTTTCTGGTATTGGTTCATCCCAGCTACACATTTTTGTGGCCATGTCTTTAAATGAAGATTCACCTACAGTTATGACAGGTGCCACGACTCCAAAGGGATTAGAGAAACGTTCTACAACAGAAAGAACTCCGCGTCTAGTAAATGCTTTCCAAAATTCCGGATCGAGAAGTAGAAGCAGTCTGGCGTCAGATCTCAAGAGAGGCCTAACATGATCAAGCCGTCTAAGATCTTTAGCTAGATCACCTTGATAAAAGGCCTTGATAACTTCTTTACTATTTGAAACAATCTTGTGCAGTCTAATACGACATTTTTGCTGTCAAGCAGACCGCTTTCCTTTCATGAATTTGACGGCTTTAGCTGTTGTGGGCTAGGAGGTAAGCCCGTCTTCGACATAAAAAAATCAGCGGATACAAAGGACTCGATGTCTTCCCATCAATTGCACTAATTTGTGCAATTGTGTGGAGCTACAAATTGGCAACAGACGGTGAGAGATGTTCTCAAATATATGAACACGCAAACGATACTGCATTAATGCTTTTAAGGGGTCATTGTCAGTGTACCAAAAGAAACAATAAACGCGGCAATGTCACGAAACCAGGTTTTCAACACTTTTCATAAGAATAAAAAAGTATACTGAATGACAGTGCATCACTTTAAAGCACAACCCTAACCCTAACCCTAACCCTATTTTTAGTAACAATGACCTTGACCTTGATCCCAGAAACCCCAAAATCAATCCCAAGCTACAACTTTATATAAGT
Organism: Mercenaria mercenaria; assembly: GCF_021730395.1. Taxonomy (NCBI): domain Eukaryota; kingdom Metazoa; phylum Mollusca; class Bivalvia; order Venerida; family Veneridae; genus Mercenaria; species Mercenaria mercenaria. Next base: position 45,104,576 of record NC_069378.1, read on the forward strand.
TTTCTATACACCAAGTTTCATCATGATAGCTCATTCCTAAGTTAAGTTATTGACCGGAAACCCTTTTTCTATTTTAAGTAACAGTGACCTTGACCTTAACCACAGAAACCCCAAAATCAATCCCAGCCTTTGTCTTGATATAAGCTACATACATACCAAGTTTTATTCAAATATCTTTACCGAAACAAAAGTTATTGACCGGAAACACCAGTTTGACGCCGCCCGCCCATCCGCCCGACCAACGACATACCCAAACCTAATAACTCAGGTTTTCGTTGAAAACCTGGTTAATAACCTTGCATTCTTCTCATCAACATAAAAACTTCAAAACATCTCCTGTTTGTTAGCCGAGATAGCGACCCACTCTCTCTTATCTGAGACGCAAGATTATTACAAGCAAATTATCTGTTTGTCAAGTCAGGACAATGGAGCAGCATACTGTCCAAAGAGACGCCCCCGATTTGATCAGCAATTTTTTTATGGAATACCCCAGAAAAAGACATTTTCCAGGACTTAACACTTTGTCACAGGAGGCGTAACTTCGTCATGACATGTAGAACTGATCTGGTACAAAATACCACACAATTAACGCGTTACTTGAGATCCTTTTGCAATGTATTCTGGAGTAGAAGCGCTATTCTCAGAGCGTTACTGCAATTGTTTAGGAGTCTTGGTCGGTCTACAGCACCGAAAAGGAAATGGGGCTACCATGTCATTAGTGGGATCCTTCATAATCTTTTCCTTCATTACTTTAAGATATTCATCAACCGAAATATTTTCTTCGCCGTCAGACTTTGTTTTTAATAATAAATCAGGACAGTTAGAGTTAGACTGAAAGTTGTCTTTCATTGTAAAATTGTAACCTCTAGATCCTAACATTATATACTTCAACGAGATACATCTGTTTTGGCTGGTTCATGTACGAGATAATCCTGATTTTGTATAATCTTCCAGTGTACGAATCACTATAGCTTATCTACAATCAATCTAGATTATTTATTTGTTTGTTTAAGACGAATGTAATCTTTTTTTTCAATCCTAGTTTGTTTTTTGTTGTTGTTTTTTTTTTTGTAAATCGTCAATATTTTATAAGAACTCGCGAATCTGTCACATTTCTTGACAGGACATGCACCAGTCGCACTGCAAAGTTGCATTATTCACCTCAGTTTCTAAGCAATATAAGACATCGTTGTCATTCTGGAATATGTAATGTTACATTTAGCCTCCGCCCCCTCATATATACATGTATGATGTTGCTATATATCGCGTTTATTAACCGTATCCAATTTGAAGAATTATCCATGCAAAATTATTTTTGTGATCAAATCGGTCACTTAACGTGTAATTTTGGTTGATTTACCATGTTACCCTTTTTGACCACTTATTGTGTCAGTTTGTATTGTTTACAATAAAATGGTCCGATTTTTGACAATTTAGGGCAATTCAGTTATGCACATTAAGCTTAACAGCACATTTTGCTGTTATGGAGAACTTTTTCAAGCTTTATCTTGAAATCAAATATAATAGATTCAGCATGAATCGCATTGATGTCATCACATATTTACATCAAGCTAAAGTATTGTCAAATTCATTTAGAGGATTTAGTTAGACCCAATGTTGCATACGTGAAATACCTTTTTTCTTTACTCTTAAACGGAAGAATTAGCTGCTGGGAGAGTTAATCAAGTGCGGGATATTCTTTTATATGCCACAAATGCCCTAACTCCATTTTGACCAAAAGTGGAGATAGGTACATTCCTGCCCGGACCCCTTCAATTTAAAAGTTATGATACCCATCGATGAGTATTTCACAGAGGTATAGTGATGGATCCGATATCTACAAATAAAAAGCGATTATTGCAGGTACAGAGAAGAGGTATACCAAGTGTCAAGCTATATCCACAAACAGAAACTACATTATCATAATTATAATTACGTTAATCATCAGTTAGAAATAAATTTAATTTCATCTAACATTGCTAAAAGCAAGATCAAAATAACATATTCTGAGTTGCTAGCAGCATCAGTCAACCATGGCGATACGCAAAAAAATAATTGTATACACAGTTGCATATTGGACCGAACAGACACACTTTAATGACCTATAATGAGAATATATTTTCTGTTAGGATTAATGTCAGTGATGTAATAAATGTATTTGGTACTTTTGTAGTACATAAGTATATTACGGGTCTAATTCGAGCAGACTGATGACCACGTTTGTGAGTTTTCTTATTGAATATACTCATGAGTTGATAGTGCTAGCGTCTGCCATCATTCTCTTAGAGGGCGGTTAACTAGATAGGTCTTTCTAAACATGTCGAGTCTTGTATTTCAAACTGATGTCCTTTAATATGTATGTCTTTAAAAATATTACAGTTTCCTTAGCAGTCAATGTGCTAGTAACACCATCTACTAAACAAAAAAAAAACGTTAAAGCACATCTTTGATTTCTAAAACAAAAATAAATTAATCTAAACGGAAAACGTCCGCCAAATATGAAAAACACTCATTTTAGTATTCTTAAAGTATAATTTGCAGTATACTTAGTAACGACGCAGCAGCATACATTAACTACGTGGCTCACATAATCGGGGAGCAAACGCAGTTGAAGCTACCACATATGATTATACCGGTAGCAAGGAAAACTCAGTCACACATACGGAAACATTTTGATATTTTTCTGATAAATAAATCTATAGATCATTTCGATGTTGTTGGATCATTATCAAATCTATCATAAAGTAAGGCACTATTAGGCAAAGTAGTGTGCGTTTGTTTCATATACAATAAAATAGTTGTTACTGCTTAAAAATAAACAACATTTAATGAATGTTGTGGTAATACTAATATACTCCATGTAAAATGCATAACTTTTGAAGATTGAGTAAATTTAAATGATAATTGTAATATAATGCTAACCTTGGCAAACTAATGCTTCTTAAATTCATCAAAAGCTTGAAGTCAGGAGAATCCATGTGTCTGTTTATTGCGGAAATTCAGTAATTGTGTAATATGTTACCATAGAGGGACTCCAGTCCGCATTCTATAGAATAAGGGGCTGACATTTTAACTACTTAATCTCCACCCCTGTATGTAATTTTATTTTCATAGTTCGTTTCATGCTTATTTCCTTACAATATACATATATCCGCAAATCAGCAATACTTTGAAGATAAGGTAAACTAATATTTGCAGATTTCATGTAATAACTAAGATAAACACAACTAAAATCAAGTACATTATTAGCGCGCATTTAACAAAGTCTTCAATTATATTAAAATGTTAAACCTTTTTATTTGCGTACTACCAATGCAGCATTTACTTAATGACATATGGATCAGCCAATGACAAATGTTTCAGATGGCCAAAGACATGTTCCCATCCTACTTCAGTAATTAATTATTTTATTCAACTGAAACAGAATGGTTGTTTACAATGGCAGTTTATCTAATTACAGTAAGACAGCTCAATAGGGAGAGCCCAGATGTACTAATTATGGGGTCGTGAGTTCGATACCTTGGCGGGGTGCTTTTTGTCCGAGACGATTTGATAAAAGACATTGTTTTAATGAAATCATTCGTCCTCCATCATTGAATCACGTGGGGGAAGTACTTGCGGAAAACAGGTTGTTTCTGGTACATAATCCAGGAACACTGGTCGGGTTCACTGTCCGCATTTACATAACTTAAATACTCTTGAAAAACGATGCTTAACCGAAAACAATCAAACAAAGTAAGATACAGATTATCATAGGTAGCAACGGATTTTCTTGAGGTCCGCATAGAGATAAATGATTGTCGTCATAAACGATAATTTTATAGAAAAACTTGTTTCATCATCAGCGATAAATTCATATAAAACTGACTTGATGTGTATATCTTGTGTTTCTTACAGCAAATTCAATTAACAGAAGCTTCGGAAAATTTACGCAGACATTTGAGAGCAGTATGAACATACAAAGTACCATTGATATAAACAGTCAAAATTACTGTTGAGTTGTGCATTGCTTTGAAACAAATAAAACTGTAGTTCAGAGTAGCAGGCTATTGACAAAACTTTAAAGCGATCTGTCTGTTTATACTTCAGTTTAATCAATACTTAATCATGATAACATTATAGCATTCTATTGTTTCAGTAAATGCTGAATTGCAAATCCATTTGACTGTTTATACTTAAGAATCTCAAAGTTTACAATTTAATCTGTGAATGGAATTAACATTGTGTGTATTTAAAATTCGTATTGAATATTTTAAATATTGTTTATTATATTAATATAATGTTCATTGGCTACATGATATATATTACGACATTGCTCAATTGTGAAGGACTATAAAACTACAAAAACAGTTTTAGGGTTTACAGTGACAAATCAATAAATGCTTGACTTAAGATAAAAGTGCAGTTCCCCAACAGCCCTTACTGATGAACTAATTCATTATGCTTAATGATGGAAAAAGAATAGGGGTTTAAACTTATTGCTGCAGCTCTCCATGGTATGTATTTCGTTAAGTTTTAGTTAAGCTGTCTTTTATGTTGAGTAATGTGACACAATTAAGGTCATATGCCGACTTTGCATTGTTTTAAGATGTCTTGCTGTTTGGGGGGTGATGTGCGGGCTGTTGCATTTTCCATTATATCTTATGTACAGATTCAGGCAAACCGAGTCTGCTTTAAAATTTATTTTGCTTGGTTGCGATTTATGCTTCCAAATGTTCTCCGGTGAAGTACAGAATAGGTTGCTAGGTAATTTAAAGGACATAACATACAAAATTGTATATTAAGTATGCAAACACTTCTTTTTGAAAATGTCAGATAACCAATCGATAGTGTTAAATTGTCAGAAAAAAAAACATACACACGAGTGTTTGTCCAGGATTTTATCTACAAGTTACGCTATTTAAAAAATAGAGTTATAAGGTATGTTGCAGCAGTGATTTATAGTTAAGAGATGAAAGTTTTTCTTTCCGTTTTTGGAAACAATTATACATCATATAAACGCATGCAAGGTGAATAAAACCATTACGAAAGCTTAAATACATCATGGACAAATGATAGTTCAATTGAAATTTCCGCAGAAACGCGTTGATATGTAGATTGAGGTAAATCAGAGCGAACGAATGGCATATACAAAACATTTCATCACGTTGCATTTCAGTCTGCAAACCAAGTCGTTTAAACTATGGAAGCGAAAATAACGGATTCAAGACACTGCCTTATGAGACACATTTGACCCAAATTGACCACGTGATGATCTCTATAAATTAGGTCTATCGCAACACGTTTTTGTTAATATCGTTTGTATTACTTAATGAGAACCTTGCGGTATATGCGATAGTTTTGACACTCGGTACCGGTTTTGTTTCTCTTCAAGTGTCAAAAACTTCTAAATTTACTGCAAGGTGCTCAGTACCAATTGACCTTTCAGCACACCACACTTAGCTCAGTAGGGAGGGCGCAGATCTACGGATCGCGGGGTCGCGAGTTCGAGCCCTGGGCGAGGTGTATGTTCTCCGTGACGATTTGATAAAAGACATTGTTTCTGAAATCATTCGTCCTCCACCTCTTATTAATGTTGGGAAGTTGGCAGTTACTTGTAGAGAACAGGTTTGTATTGGTACAGAATCAAGGAACACTGGTTAGGTTAACTTCCCGCCGTTACATAACTGAAATACTGTTGAATTCGGCGTTAAACCTAGCCTGGGAAGCCGTTGATAATATTTATGCTTTGTCAGAAGAAATCATACCTAATATATACCTATGCATTAAAGATCACTTAATTTGCGCTAATTAGTGTTAATTGGCACTCATCGAGTTTCTGATATTATCAACGCCTGGGGAAATCTGAAGGAGTTTCCATGTTACTACTGATTATCGATTTTCTATAATTAGCCTAATTAACATGTAATCAGATTTGCTCTTGTTTGAAACGGAAACGAGGCAATGATGCCGAAAATTCGGCAATTTCCGTAGATCACTAGGTCTGCATTAATATAACTTCTTGATAGCTATGACGCAAATTTAAGTTTATACTGATACATTTAAAAGTTGTTACAACTTGCTGGAAAAGCTATGGGAGGTACAAACTGGTATTTGTCTATGTCCCTGTTTTTAGCCATGGTATATTGCTTTCAGAGGTTATCGTTCTTTATCAAACACCCGCATATTTCGGGTGTAATATATGTGGCGCTGCGGTCGGAAAACAGGTTTCCCCAGGCTGTCAATTTGCAGGTATTAAAAAAGTTAGAAATTGTCAGACTGGATTCCCAGGCTACGTTAAACCCACAACAACCAACCAACCAACCAATTGATCTTTCATGAAATTAAGCGATAATTATTTGCCAAATATTTGTTGTTGCTTTTTTGAAAGTTAACCAAAGGCTTCAAGCATATTCATCGACCTGCTATGAATTGTCATAAAATCAACGAGAATAAACATACCGAGACTGATTTTTTAGATTTACCGTTTAAAGAAGATGAATATATCTCCTGACGCAAAACACTCTATATATATTACCGGTCCATAATCAACACATATTTGATGAGTAAATACTTTATAGGAAAACTCTCTGTAAATTAATTTCTTGTGTCATGTTGTCACTTGAATAGGTTATTGGTCAAATGAGAAAAAAAGACTTAACCAGAAAGCCATTCAATCAGTGGAAATATATTCATAATATTTTACTCAATTAGTAAAAGAAAGCCAAAAGATAAACATCGCCTTGTAGAGAAAAAGTAGTATCTTTCACAGTAAATAATGTTCAGATATTCTGAATTGTCGTAGGTAGGTTAGTTTTTAGCTCACCTGAATCGAAGTATGGGTGAATGGTCCGGCTTCCACATTTTCACTTAAACATCTTCTCTTCTGAAACAAACTTCTGGTCAGAATAACACCAAATTTTTGCATCCTGATGTTGTCCTCTATCAAGTTTGTTCAAAGGAGTACTTGGCCCCTTCTAGGGGCCGTTAAAGTTGAAAATTGAAAAACAACAACATTTAAACGACTTCTTTTCAAGACTCGCTAGATAGATCTTCATTAAACTTGGTCTGTAGCATCATAATATTAAGCTTTTCTCCCAAATTTGTTTAAATAGGGGCACTTGACGACTTTTAGAGACTACTAGAGCTAAAAATAGAAATACAGTAGAGCTTCCGATAAATTTCCGAGCTTTCGGGAAACATGTTGTTATTCGTTCGTTAACCGTTCGTGCCAAAATCGAGAATCGTGTATCGAGCTGCGCATGCACATCGGTAAACGAGAAATGTGAAACGACAGTTTATTGCGCCTGCGCAACGGGAAAACAACGGTAAGCCTGAAAAATCAAATAGTTTCATTCACTAATGAAATGTTTAGATTAAGAATTCCGCAAATTTTTAAATTATCGTATAAATATAAGTTCAAGTTTAAATTTGCGATACACTTTGGGCTACATGCTTATTTTGCTAACAATTTAATGAAAGGAGATTGCATTTAAATGATCTACATTACACGAATACATGTTTTTCTTTGCCTTTCGCGTAGAATGTCTTATTATAAATATTTTGTGGCACGCGAGTTGAATTCATTTTATTGATTTTATTCATTTCATAAATGGGATCATAAAATTAAGTTAGCTCTGGTAAATAAATATTAATGCATGTATTTATTCGACAACTATAAAATTTATATAGAAGTGTTTTCAATCTCTTTTCTAGTATTTATATAAAGTACTCATGTAAATAATGCCGTATAATTTGTATTAATCATGTTAAAATGCTTGTTTCTTGTAATGTAGCAACGTATATTACAATACAAAAAATAAAACTCTTTTTTTTTCATGATGACGCCTAAAATGCAATGGAAAACGCCCCTGCCCCCGGCCCCCAACCACGCCAACCGTCCAACAGACAAAATCCCCTCCCAAGCCCCAGGCCCACAAATTTATTACTTTTTGTTATAAGATATTTCGAATAATTTTGAATTCATTCTGTTCGACAATCATTTAAAAAAAAATGAACTTTTATATCTTTGTTGATATTCTCTAAATTAAATCTTTTTCTTACAAATAAATTAGGCCCGGGAGAGGATTTTTTTTGAAGCAACAAGTGTTAGGAGGCCTTCAGTTTTAACTACCGGCTCATAAGTCTGCTATGAAACAACTATATTGCATACAGTTGGAAAAAAGGGGACATACTGGCAGGAAGACACAACTATAAAGAAATAACGAATTAAAAGTATATGTACCACACTAAAGAAAAAGACATAAAGAACAGAAAAAGAAATATTCATATAAAGAACTTATTACCCCTACGTAACAGATCAATAAATTACACTGGTTGACACGTGACCAATATCCGGCCAAACAGAACTTAAAAATCCAGTGCGCTATGTTTGGTGCTTGTGATGTATGATAATCAGAATCGAATCATTTAAAAAAGATTATAGCATTTACTATAACTCAGTTTTGCTATAAACAGTACTTAAGGAAAAAAGTTTAATATTTAATTAAAATGTAGTAATATATTAAAATCTATGCTAGATTCTGTTTAAATAAAATTTTGCTCAATCTACTCACAAGGTATTTATGAAAAGAGTGATATATATTCAATTACATAAATGTCATCAAAATGTAAAGGGAGGTAATAAAATGTTTAAAAACTACTGTTGTTGAGGCTAGAGCTGAATTAATATTTAAATATATCAAGTGTTTTTTACATTAAAATTACAAAAAAAAAATGATAACATTAATTCAATAACAAATTATACGACTTGTATTCTCATTTTTAAGATGATTGTGTAAGCATATATAAATCGAGATTCCGATATGCTTATTCAATATCGAAGTTTGTACAAGACCGCCTAGCGAGCGGACTTGAAATATGTTGATGAAATGTGCATTTCATCATTAACAGGAAAATAAACCCCGTTAAAAGTTTTGATACAGGCTACAATCATGTTGGCTGTATTCTTATATAAAGGGAATATATATAATTTTTCGCCAGAGAATAGACGGATGTACTTATTCTTTATTATTGATTTATCTTTGACACGCCAACTTATCTAAATAGGAAGAGCACAGATCTACGGGTCGCGGGGTCGTGAGTTAGATCTTTTAATTGTGCGAGGCGTATGTTCTTCGTGACGATTTAGTTTATACTAATTTGTTTTAGCTCGATTGTGATGAAAGCTTCAAGCTTATTTGAACCACTCTCGAGTCCGCTTCCTGGAAAAACCAGTACTGGTGTCATATGAGAAGTCATGGGCGTGACCCTAGTGGGGCTCGAACCCACGACCCCTGGATTGAGCGGCCAACACCTTATCTACTAGACCACCACTCCCCTTCGTGACGATTTGACATTGTGTCTGAAATCGTTTGCACTCCACCTCTAATTCATGTGAGAAAGATGTCAGTTACTTGCGGCGAACAGGTTTAGATTAATTGTCCGCCGTTACATAACTGAAATACTGCTTTAAAACGGCGTTGAAACCCAAAAGGAACAATTTATCAATCTTTATTACTTTTGTCGTAAATTTAAAAACGGTATTACGAATCAAGTGCAATGCTCTTTTTATCATTAGATCCAAAATCAATTATATTTTCTCTCGATTAATTATCATTTATCTTTGAAAAGACATTATCAATTGCAGTTTTTCAAAATATGTAAAGAAATATTTCTTTAAAATCCAGAGCCATGTATAAATAAACCAAAGTGTGTACCGATGTCACCATGATTGCTAAACTGATTGTAATTTAACTCGATTAACGTATACTCGTGCGGTACGCCAACATGCGATTAATAAAGGTGTGATAATCCAATCAATCTTGGTCGAAAGTAGCAATATAATGGAAATAAGGAACAGTAGGGTACTGTAACACAATATTGTACATGAATGTCTAACTCTTCTTTTTTTTTCTTATCTTATTATTAAGATGACTGAAATTCATACCGTCCAGCTCGGACACAGTTGTCCATTTATATTAATTAGAATATGTCCGATTTTATATTACCTTGTACAAACAACTATAGTTGAACAAAAATAAATACAGTGTCTTTTAATTGAGGGAACATATTATTAGACTGAGGCCTAATGGTAATCAAAATATATATATATATATATATATATATATATATATATATAGCATATCTTCGCATTAAATATCGTTACTTTTCGTAAACTGATTCTGGCGCTATTAAAAAGATATTTACTATTTATTTCATCAGTTTTAAGCAAAGTTATGTATTGTTCGTAAGAAATATATGTGTCAATAAAATTGATAGACATATAGTTTAAAGCTTATTTTCACACTCTTTAAGTTATTTTCGTTTAATATAGTATCAATATTTAATCAAATTAGATATAGATCAAAACGAAATGATGTAACTTATTTTCGTAATTATTTCTCATTTATGCACTTTCGGCGAATTAATTTTAAAAAGGTACATCGTATTATAAAGTGAACACTTTGTAGCCATATTTTTTTATTACTTTAAAGCAGTAATCTATTGCAAATGCAAGGAAATAAAGAAGGCATGGGTAATTGTTGTTTTCGGTAAATGATCCACTCATTGGTAACGCCCACTAAGCTTTTGATTGGCTGAACGATTCTCGATTCGCGTGTCCCGTTTAGGTATTATTTGATTGGACGATCACAAAATTAACTGTTCGTGAACCGTTAGTGTCACGGCCGTGTATAAACGAGAATGCACTGAAATTTATCGCAAGCGCCACTGTACCTTTTAGTAACTTCTTATCATAAACCCCTTGATGGATCTTCATCAAACTTGGTCTGTAGCATCATTATCAGGTCCATTTCCACTTTCATTCACATGGGGACACTTGGCCCCTTTTAAGGGCCGATAGAGCTAAAAATAGAAATACCTTTAAAAATTTTGTCCTTAGCATAAATATATGGTCCTCTGAGACTCCCAAATTTGTTCAAATGGGGGCTCTAGGGGTCGCTAGAGCTAAAAATTGGAAAACAACTAGGTAAACTGTAATGCATATTGAATAAGGGAGAAAGCTGCTAAACAGAGTACTTTTCTACTGAGTAAGTATTAGTTAGTATCTTAAATTAGCATTAATTACATACTGCTAAACGAAAATATTCTTTTCTGAAACCGTAATGTCCTGGGCTTAGATAGTTGGCATGTAACATCATGTAGTGGCCCTTAACCAAGTTTTTTTTTTTCACAACATACCCCTGAGGTCAAAATTGGCACGCCCTGGGGCTCACTGGTTTTACATAGAATTATATAGGATAACTTTTTGTTCAAATTTACTTTTTTTTTATCTTTTTCTAATATTTTAAGGTCTGCCTCAGGTGAGCGACTTATGCCCATTTGGGCCACTTGTATTTTCCAAAGTTCATACATACATCTTCATATTAGGTAAATTTTAAGTGCAAAATGTTAGATAATCTACAAGAATCAGAGATTTTAAAAGTACTTGATTCCAGATCATACAACAACAACAAAAAGAATAGGTATCAGGAAGTTAATGCTATATTTCCAACAAAAAGCTTTGAAACTGAATTACAGATTATATGTTATGATGTTATGGAAACACATGAGAATTTGTTATTTTTACTAATTTTTACATTGAATATTGAAAAGCGTTCGTAACTTTTTACTCAAGGTAAACTGCCTTAATTATAAAATTATATTATATATGTATAAAACGATTGGTAATTATGTGTTCCTCCTTGCTATATTGGTTAAGACCGAGAGAAAGTTTTAATTGATCGCTTCCCTATATGGGCATCTTTCTTTTTCTTGATTTTGCATTTTTGAGATAACTCATATTCTAATGTTCATAATATGACCAAATTTCAATTTTAAAGAAAGATCTTTTTTTCCAAAACCTGGAGGTCAGTGCCTTTAATATCGGGACCATACTTTTTAAAAGTGTTCTGTGTGCCAAACATATATTTTCATGTTACTAGAGTCTTCAAAAAATAATGTTTAATAATGTGATTTAATACAGAATGGCCGCAAATTTTAATTTGTCACGCCAGTACCTGGCAAAAACAACAAGTCTTCCACTCTGTGCATAATTGAAGGTTCAATGCGCACCGTTGTATGCATACATCTGTGGATGGCTCTAAAATATATCCTAGTACTTATAGCACGTGTAAATGTTGATATCTCCTCAACCCGGGGCTAGAGGGCGTAGCTTGCATCCCCACTACTGTCCATGAACAGGCTCAATCAAACCGAGCCTGCAACATTTTCGTTTATGTTATTTTGGACGACATGTGGTTTTCCACTTTTTTATTTCCGTACAAGCTATCTTAACCAATCTTTCACGAACGTACATGTAACGGACTTTTAAGTCCTCATGCACGCCTTACTTTTTAATTTAATTTGGATCCATTTATTAGATAGAAAACTTAACTTACCCATGGGAAACGACATTTTCTCATATGAAGGCGGCCTTTTGCCAAGGAAAAGAAATGTGGTAAATTTTCCGAAGGGAAAGCGAATATATATATTTCTTAAAAGGATAAATCGTTATTTTATTGACTTATTCTACACCAGGCACATTACAACAATGATTTTGGAGAATGTTAGATATCATTTTAAATTTATTAGATTTCCCATGGGAAACCGTTCCCGTATTTCGGTCATGGCAAGTATTTCCTATGGGATTCATATCCCATTGGAAAAATTTCCGACGGAATTTTCTGTATATTGTATAAGGTATCGCATTTATTATACCTCTTTAATTTATATTTAAAAAAAACTTTCAATTTATGTTTATTTGTGACTTCTACAAAATCAAATTATACTTTTTTTCTAGTTTGAAAACAAGATTCGTTTTAGTGATTGCTGTTGAACCTATTTGAATTTCTTTTTGTTGGGTTTAACGTCACACCGACACAATTATTTGTCATATGGGGACTTTAATTGAATTCCTGACAAATATATTGCTCTGAAATTTAAAACTATTTCATCTAACAGATTGAGCTAAAGCATAAATATTATGTAAAATAACAGTACTTGAAATTGTATTTGTATTGCATGTATATATCGCTACACAAATATCAAAACAATTAGCAAACTTTATTTACACTTGATAGACTTTAATAATCTTTATGACAGATCATTTACAGTAAATTATAAATCACATTGTAAACATTAATTGAATGGCATAATGACATATTGCACTTCAAACTAAAGATGTAATGATATCATTTATTGTATACCGCTTTGATACATACAATGAAATAACTTCTAGCCATACCATTCCCTTTAAAGCACGCTATGTAAGTTTTGTAAGGAATAAAATTCAAAAACAGTTAAAACATAAATGCATTTTGATTAGTTTGAATAACAAGAAAGTATTGTTGAATGTTTCATTTTAACTTTTGCTGATTAAAACAAACCTTTAGATAAAATGACTAACTTTCGAATATCTGATTACACAGAACTGAACTTGTAGTTTTTCCATTATAGAATTAAGTTATGATTGTGTTTAGGTAGAACTAAAAACAAAGTGTTTAATCTTCTTTGTACAGGCATAGAGGTTACATTTATATGAGCATATGTTGTTATCGTATGGTGGTAAATATTTTGTATAATTATTATGGAGAGATGCCGAGTCTATTTTGACATACAATCACGTATATTACTAAAGCACGTTGCATTTCAGTTCAGTTACATTTATTGTACTTGATTAACACCTGTAATTTCATAAAGAACCTTTTTCAGCACTCATTCCATTTTCAGATTCCCGTGACAGCAATTGAGCTCTTTATGTTGTCTATAATCATTGTCACTTACAATTAAAACTGTACTCATTTTATCTGTTTAAATGGTTTAATTATACCAAGTCTGGGTACTTAAGCTTTCTTACACACTTAACAGTGGCATCATTATTGCTTGATTTACTGTTAATCCAATTAATAAATTATGACACGCACTCGAAAACACATTGCATGCTCATATATAAAGGTTAAAGGTCACAGGGTATATATATATATATATATATATATATGTGTGTGTGTGTGTGTGTGTGTGTGTGTGTGTGTGTGTGCTGAACAAAATAGCTAACCGCCAATTGCTAATTTTCCAATATCTTTGAAATTTCTGTAAATACAATTTTAAATATTTAGCATATTTTTAGACCAAAGTGCTGTTAATAACATACTAAATATTCGAAAACATTAAGTGACGCAAACATATAATTTTATTCAATTTACTAACTCGACCCTTTTGTAAAAAGTCACATAAAAGCTGTTTTTCAGTAAACGAGTGAATACCATTTGTAAGAATACAAACTTTTCATACTAATATTTTTTTCTAGAGAATGGTTAAATATGACACGAATGATGAATGCTCTGTTTAGAAAAGGCACGTCAAACAAAGTTATTTCATCATCTTCCAAAAATACGTTTTCGTTTTTAGTTGACATGTAAACTGTAAACATTTTTGTCTAATTTTTTGTGACCTGTCAAAAATGGGTTGACATCGTAAAATGAATGAATATATCAGAAGACGTGCTTTGATTTTGCTGGAAGTTCGGCATTTCATCAATAACATATTGTTATGAGTGTACACAACATTTCAAGAAGTATTTTATTTTTATTTGAAGATATTGACAAAATGAATGGGGGTGATAGGTGTTTTGTCCTGTATATGTAGGTTGTATATAATTTTAGAAAAGCTTTTATTCTATATATTAGAAACGTCCCAGTAAATCGTAATATAATATTTATATACACATTGTTATGAAATACTGTTGAAGTTTACCTTCTGGCAGGACATGTTGTAAATTTTTATTGTTTCTTTTCGTTGCTTTTTTTTTAATTTAAGTGAGACTACTTAGCAAATATTTCTGATTTCTCGATAAGAAAATTTCCATCATTTAGAATTAAATGGAAAACTGATGAAAACGCACATTTGTTGTACTGTTTAATATAAAAGCGAAGTAATTTCATCTACAAATAAAAAAGAAACCTAATATGGGTGCATGTGACCTTGACCTTTGCACATGCCATATTGTTTGTAATGGTGAATATTTATACACAGTTATGTAAATATATATTCATGCATTAAAAGTTGAAGACCAGACAAAAATACCAAAAATGTTTTATATCCGGATGTTACCTTGCCCTTGAGCTAGAGGTTTGGTCTTACATGGGATGAATCAATTTGCTATGGTGGCTATTTTTTGCCAAGTAATTTAATCACTTGATGTTTATTCATGCAAGTAAACTTAATGACCTGAACAAAATATATGTACTATGTCTGACTGCTAAGTGTGACCTTAACTTGATCTTGAGACAGGGACCTTGGTCTTGCATGCGACACATTTTAGGGAACAGTTGAGCCACGTATTTTCAAAATCCTTGCGTGGATGGCAGAGTTATGAACCGGACTGAAGGACGGACTGATAAAAGCATCCCATTTCTATACCCACATTTTTTCTTCGAGCAAAAACGTTTCAGATATATTGATTTTTATTGTATACCTATATAAATTCTGTAAAATAAATCGGCTTGTATTTGACAATTAATGGATTATGAACTGGCAGAAACAAAATCCGTATTGTACATTTTAAGTTACATATTGTACCTTTGATATTGTATGATACCGGACTACTTTCATAAATATGCATTAGCTGACACAGTTTTATAAATAGCTCACATAAAAACTTCACTTAGTTCCATTTTAGTATCGATAAACATTGAAGATTTCGTTCAGTAACCAAAAACAAACAAACAAAAAGGCTATGGTATCTAGTAAAGGGGTCATTATAACAGTAGCTTGCGCGCTCTGGCAAAAATCTACTCCCAGACCCAGATAAGTACTGTTTAATCTAATAACCTTATTGTATCGTTTCAGTACAGTTTAAACAGTTTGATAATTATGTGAAAAGTCGCCAATAAAATTTTAAAAACACTGGATTTGTTGAAGTAAGTAATGTTTTATTGAAGTGAGACACTTATAAAGAAAAAGTACTAAGATATATATATATATATATATATATATATATAGTTTTTGTCTGTAACTTTTATACCAAGAAAGTCCAAAAACGCATGTCCACAGAAACAAGTAACTTTATGCTGCTGTCAAATGTTTATTATAGTATTACAATTAAACGTATTTGAAATGTGTATTTTCATAGTAACGACCAGGTAGAAACATCTGTATGGTAACATTTATTTTTAAGTGGCGTCAGGGAATATACCAACAAAAATTGCAAGCAAATATATGTATTACGTAAGTTTTTTATGACAGATGATGTCGGCTGTATGTGGGAGTGACTAAAACATGTACATGTACTTGTTAACTCATGATTACAGAACAATATTCAGTATTGTCAAATAATTTGTTTATGTGGCATTAGCAGAATAGCCACATAGCGCAATGAGTTCATATAAACTTTCGGAACTATTTAACTGCGTTTCTGTATGAAAATTCATCTAGGTTATATATACAACATTTACAAAGTCTTGTTCATAAAAAGGGTAAAAAATCTTGTTTAACGCAGGTAGTCGACAAAAGTCCCCACCTGGAATGGATGGAACAACTTATTGCCAGCCGAGCCCACGGCAGGTGTCATATTTACCTCCCCAGCATCGAGTATGGGCCATTACTGCTGGAAACAGTACCACTTTAAGTATATCACCCAATACTTAACACTAGTCGGAATATCTGCAGCGACCGGGAATCGAACCCGGACCGCTGGCGTTGTAGCCTAGACTGCTAACCACTGCGCCACTAACTCCCTATCAATAGAGAGTTTAATGAACAAAGGACGTAATCTAATTAAGTAATGTATGTACCAATAAGCTGCACATGGAAAAAGAATGCACTTTAAAGAAATTTCAATAACGAATAATTCAAAAGTCATTAACTTTGGAGATGCTTGTTAACTAAGCACTGAAACGTAATGCTCATTGTGTAACTTTGAAAAGTTTGTCAGTCTTAAGTGTCATAATGTAACGTAGATTTTGGTGAAATAAATGGTACACTAAACAAAGCATGATATACTCAGTGGTAGACAGTCATTGCTCAAAGTTTGTTAAATTGTGGAAGGTGGCATTTTATTCATCAAAAAATTATGTGAAAGTGACTTGTAATTCTAACTCACATCATTTGTTGTGCTGCACATGATATATATATTGATGATAACGTAAGTGTCAAGGAGCTGAGCTCGAACATTTGATGTGTGCTGAAACAAGTGCATAATGCAGTAAATATTAATCTTTATGTCTATTAATTGTGACCTTCTGCTGAGATGTTTTCTGCATAACTGAACAATTCCTTAAGCAAGTAGGTTACCGGAGACTTTTTGACAAATGTTTAGTAACGATCAGCTGATGCCAGTAACGTAAGTACTATTTAGACGACTGAATAGAAAGTAATGTCAAGATAAAATGTCTTTAGTAGTAGGTCAGTTGCCAGTATAGTCTCTCTCTCTACTCTTATTAAAATGAAATGGATATTTTTGCAAATATTAAAATGGGAAAACAATTTTACAATATATTGTGCCTCATAAGTGTCCTTTAGTGTTTAACGATATGGTTCAGACAACAAATTTCTATAAAGGGAGATTATTTAAAACATAAGCAAGATAGACTCATTACATTTATACACTTCAATTGCTTTTAATGACCTTTATCATTGTGTGAAATTTCAACAAAAACGATTGGATAATTTTGGAGTTGTTCTTTGGAAAAGAAATGATATATCGAGGGCTCAACGCGAAACTAATTTATGTGTATATGGAAAAAGAAGCAGATAGACTAGTTTCGGACTGAACCCTCGATATGTAAGTTTAATAAAGGGAGATAATTAAAAAAGTAAGCTAGGTAAATGTTTTACACTTGTGCAAAGAATTTTTCCCTAATGTCCTTAATCTTTGTATGAAGTTTGAATAAATTCCATTCATCACTTTTGGATTACGTATTAATAGTATCTATAGACTGACATTGTCCTAAAGTGAATAGATAAAGTGCATGACCTTTGACCCTAATTTAAGACATTGTTTCTATTGGTCATGTTCTGTTTTAGCTTTGCATCCATTATAAATCAATAAAAATAGTTTCATAATACATTTAGGGTACAATTTTCCAGAAAAGTTGCCAGTATATAATCATTGAAATAAAAGCTACACAGAAAATCGCAAAATCAGAATTTCATAGCATGACCTTTGACCCCTTTAATTTACATTAAAATAGTTATATTTTTGGACACAGCTATCAAAGTAACCCGGGAAGGTTCAACCATCAGCAAAAATATTCTTTTCGGGCATTAACATGCCGGCCCTCATAAAATGATTTGTAGTGCAATTTTGTCACTAAAACCACCTGACTGCTTAATTTAATTTTCTTTCATAGTATAGAATTAGCTGTTCGTTTGTAGTGTCTGGTCTTCCTGGAAATTGTAAACAATATAATCATATTTAGTGTTCTATTGAACATCCACAGTTAGAATACAGGTACAAATATATACTTTGGCATTATTAATTTGCATATTATTACCCAGTTAGGTTGAACACATCATCGTGTAGCTTACTGTTAGCCCATTTGCATTCGAAATTGCTATTAAATTATTAAATCTGTATTCAATATGTAGGTTGTTATAGTAATCTGTTGACCTGTTTTTCTATTTGGGATACGTTCAAACAAAAAGATTATATTAAAAAGAAACATAACCATTTAAGTAATACATTGAAGCGATAAATGTTTCTTCTCATCATGCATTTAGGGATTGAATGCAATTTATTTTAGTTTTCTGAATTAACTGTGGTACATCTGAACAAGAAAAATAAGAACTAAAATAAATCCTATCTTTTGCTAATTGATAAGACGATTGTGTTGCTTTGTCGAGCAACAAGTATTTCATTATTTATTAAATGCCAATACTATAAAAAAAAAACCTATAAAAAATAAGAAAGAAAAAAAATATAACAGAAGAAGAATTCATCATCCCTGTACAAGATCTGGAACATTCTTACTTTAAAAGCCTCCGATGAACAAAATAAATATTCGAGAAAATAAAAATAAAAACTCAAGGTCAGTTTTTGTGTATGCATTTTCGAAAATAAAATATTAAACATGATAAAAATTGATACTCTGGATCCTTATATAAAGTCTCTAATTGATATATAGTGTGTGCGCTTCGCATCGATTTCAACAATGACCCACTTCCAAAGTATCTAAAAAACAAAGAAGATATATGTGTCCTTTCCCTTTTTTATCTCATTCACAAAAGTAAATTAAAACAATAGGTTAAACTAGTCAAAGTAAGAGTGACCTTACGCAGGAAAGACACACGTAAAACTGATCTTTGAGCCTGTGGCTTGTCTTCATAAAAAATAACATTCTGTAAATTGCAACAAAAAACACTTTGATTTCCTTTTATTGAACCAACGAACAGTCTATATACTTCAATGTTTCTAATTTTTGCCCAAGGTTATAGAATTATTCTCATGCAAGAAAAGTTACTGACTGTAACAAATTGCCAATTAATTGTGTTACATTTTTCTATAAATAAGCTATAACAACCTACATATTGAATTTACATAAACTTACCTGAGAAGAACAACATAACATTATTTTCTAAATGAATTTTGTTTATTATTAATCACAAAGAACAATTCTTCAGAATCATTTTGATGAGCAGTTAGCGCTTATCGTTATCTGTTAAAATAACTTTTGACGAAACAAGAATTAAATATTATCTCTTTTAATTGCATAATCAAAACACATATGCGTTTTACATACATTATCTGAATGAAGATGTAGTCCTTTAAAGACGCTATATGTTTGCACAACAAACACTCGATTTTATTATTCATAAGCTCATGTGGACACAAAGTGCTCAATGTGAGCTACTGAGATCACCTTGTGTCTGTCGCCATTAACACACTGTTAACACACTAGAGGTAATACATTTTACTAAACTTTAATTAATCTAGCCCAAAGCATAATAAATCTCGGGCAAGTTCGAAACTGGGTCTTCTAGAGTGAAAAGCTAGGTCACTAAGTCATATAATAAAACATCTTTTGACGCTTCAGAGTCCATATTTTTATCTGATTTTTAGAATATTAGTCGCTATGAGATCTTGGTCAAGTTTTAACTCGGTCACTAGGTCAAAGTATGGCAAACTCTTGTGAACACCTTGTATGCCACATTTTCTCTGATTGATCTTTAAATCAGAGTTAATAGATGATTTGATTTCAATTAGTGTCGTTGTCAAGTTATCACATTTAATTCATGCTTTTTTTCGCTACGCGATCTTTCACCACTGTTGCTCATATTAAATATCTATTTATATATTTGCAGAGCCAGAGTTTTATTCAATTTCTTTAATATTAACACGCATAAGTATGGACGGCCAGGTTTCAGGACGACGAGTTAACCAAAAGGTAAATTTCAATATTGTTTCAAAATTATCTTGCTTATCGAAGTCAAGACAGAAGCAGTGTTACTGGTGCAAGATTATTAATATTAAGAAGATCTTGAACATAATGATTTAAAAACTAACGTTACAAGTATAGCCTTTTTGCCAGTAAGCTGAAGTGTCCCTGGCATATTCAGATTTCAAATTTAGCATCTCATTAATTTAATATGTTGACATTCAATTTGAAAACATTTCTAACTGTTCTGTGTATCTATAGTCATAGGAAGTGTTGATATAAAAATATAAAAAGACGTGAAAAACACTATTTAGATAAGGAAATATCAGTGTTACAGTTTTAACTTCCTGCAAGCAAACTAAATTATCAATACACTGTTTAACTCCGTCGATTATATTGGTCTTCATTCACTTGACCATCCTCGCCATTATAATTTACTAGCGTATGAAAATCATCAAGCTTTGGAGAAAACAATCCCACCGTTAGGCGACAGGTATTAAAACACAGACTAACTTTATATTTAATGTCAAATTACAACTAACAGTCAAACCTGTCGATTTACCCACCGTTAAGAGAGACAAAAACGGTCTTAATTGGTATGTGGTCTTTATTTATAGGTGAAAACTGTGAATGTTAAAATAGGGAACTAAACTATCGGTTTTAAAAACCAGGCGATCTTTGTTCATGGGTAAACTTTAAAATTGGTTTGACTGTACAGTTTTTGCGATGACTTATTGTTTGTCGTCTTCAACCCCTTCCTCTACCATGCCACCAAACAACAACTAAAACCAACACACAAAAGTGTACATGTTGATTAAAATGACATAATTCATGATTACAATTTCAGATAGATACAACACTAGATATTAGTGCAAGAAACCAAATGATAGATGAGGAGAGAAATTATGGGTACGTTGTAACAAATATTTTAAACATAATTGTATGTGAAATTAAATATTATTTGGACATAAGCGTAGCAAAATTCCAAATCGCACTTTGCCTCACTGCAAATTTCCCAAACTGCATGTTATTTCAGTATTCCATGGAATATATTTTATAAATATATTTTTTTTTATAAATTTATAGATTTTATAAATGTTAATGTTGTTCATGAGTGATATCACGGAATTCCGTTAGGGCCATCGCCTTTAAATGTAATCATCTGAAACGCGATGCTCGGAAGTACGATTATGAAAACGCGAAATCACGGAACAACGATAAGGAAATCATGATACTACGACGATGATAACGCGATACTTCGATAACGAAAACACGATGATACGATAGTACGATGATGATAATGGGATAAACTACCGTGTTTTCCCCATCGTACTGTCGCCTTTTCACCATCGTAATATTGTGATATCGCGTTTTTGTTATTGTATTAGCGTAATTTTGCACTTTCGTTTTCGAACTTTTACATTATCATCATCGTTCTGTCGCGTTATCATCATCGAATTGTCGCGTTATCACCATCGTACTGTCGCGTTATCACCATGGTACTATTTGGTAGTGGATATTGATGAAGATCGACAGCTGATTTATTGAAAACACTCCGAGTAAAATACGACTAAACATTTAAAATGATGAAAGAGACCTGAACTTACTAAAATTAATCTGAAACATGTTTTAGATATGGATAATTCTTTTCATATAAAATGCATAGATGTATCCAAAATATAGTACCTTAAGAGGTCCAAACTGGTAGATTGAACCAAAAATAGTGATCCGTTATTTGTGAAAATAATAGGCTGATATGATAAGTAGTTAACTTTTGAAGTATAAATACTAACATTATATGAAAGTGTTGTGGCGTTTTTGATATAAACGATGGTTCAGATTTGATAATCTTGTAGTTATTATTATTATAATAACATGGTTAGTAACTGAATAAATTTCATGCCTGCTCCATCAATGAACGTGATTGACACGTTCCCTTTCTCAATACAAAGTGCAAAACTTGTGGGCGGACTATGGGTGCTCAGGGTAAATGGCATCAGTGAAGATCAAGGGTTTGAACCCTTTTGATTTCATGTCTGCTCTAATTCTCATAAACCCTTGGAAGGCTTACCATGAAACTTGGTTGATATGCTCCGGTCCTGAAGGCTATATGTAGAACCCACAAGCAAACAAAGCTGGATGGTGGTCAAGGTCACTACTGTCAAAGGTGTGAACCTTGGACATGACCCTTTTATGACAGCTGCTTGAATGCAGGCGACACGAGTGTTCCAAATGTTCCGAGGAACACGTCTCTAGTTTCTCAAATCTATGGTGTTCAAGTTTATAATAACTGGCAGACCAGTGGGAATTTAACAACAAACTGGTCACATGAATATGGTGATAACGTGACAGTACGACGGTGATAACGCGACAGTACGATTATGAAATTGCAAAATCACGATAGTACGATAACGAAAACGTAATATCACGATATTACAATGGTGAAAACGCGATAATATATCGCATTATCATCACCTTACTATCGTATTATTGCGTTTCAGTTATCGTTGTATGGCGTTATCATCATCGTGCTGTCGCGTTTTCGTTATTGTAGTTTCGTGATTTCGCGTTTTCATCATCGTACTACCGAGTATCGCGTTTCAGATCAACGCTGCCAAAGACGATGGCCCTATCGGAACTTTGTATAATATCGTTGAAAAAAAGGTGTACAGGTGTACATTACACTCTGGGTACATGTTTCATTCAGTGACGTTCATCTATTAATTTACAATGTAACAATAAAATAAAAAGGGTACTTAAACTTCAGCTGTCAAGGCTTTATGTAAATTTATATTTACAGTGTATGATATACATGTAGACTTAGTGATTCTTTGGGAAAATTTAGGATTTTAAAACTGCTGTTAAAATTGAATTTCTAACTGAGCGAATTGCACAATGTAATAAAACTAATTTGCATAAAAACAACACACATTTCCTAACTAATACAATGCACAGTTTACAGGGGGAATACGTTCATCTCAACTGTGCTACATTTTGATCGAATGCACTCACAAGTCCATCCTTAGATGAAGTAGCAATTTAGTAACTAAAACAGCAGAATTATTAATTTTACAGCACCTAGATTTACAGACGATTTTCCATGTAACTAAGTAGTCTTACAGAAGTCCTGTATGCCTTTGAACTCAGATTCAGCTTTTGCAATGTTTAAAACATAAATTGGTTATACATTATTTTTTTTCAGATCTAATGCGGCCAGTGATAATCCGTTACGTTCGGGGAAATTTAAAAAGTTGTTCAAAAATCCCTTCAAGTAAGTTAATTGTTTACATTTAAATGAACTCTTAGTCTATATGTTACCTACTAGACAGAGTTCAGTGTGACTATTTGAAGGGATTACATTTTAGAAAAGATTTACTTATTATGTGAAAACAAAGGTTACTGAGTTCTGAACAGTTAGATGTTGCTGTGTTTTTCTACATATTGTTTTCATCGGACAGTATTTTTACCTGTAGTACACTTGTATATGTACAGTGTTGTTTGTGTATTGTTGTTTAACTGGATGTTTGTGGTATCTCCTGAACTAGCTGCAAGTCTCTGAAAATATTTTTGAACTTTTACATGTATATTTATGACTTTGTTTATCTTCATGATTATTTATCCATTGAAATTCTGGTAATGTCTGCAGGTAAATTGTAACTGACACCTCACATAAATGGTATATCACATGATCCCTTGTTTTAAAGCTGACACGTTTCTATTTACACAGCCGTTTTGAAAAAAAAAAAAAAAAAAAAAAAAAAAAAACAGAAAAAAAAAACCACAAAAGACGTATTATGTGATGACGCGTATGTCTTTCCATCCGTTCGTCATATTTCGGGTCTGGATCATAACTTAATAACCAGTCAAGATATTGACTTTTAACTTGGCATATTGGTAGATGGTAATGTGTTGATGTGCAGATAACAGCAACCAGGTCGGTTGGTCAAAGGTCAAGATCACCAATGTTTTTGCCTTCAATCTTGGCATACATGTAGGTGGCAATGATACGATGTCCTGAATGCATGAACTTGGTCTGTAGAACAAAGTTAAAGGTCAAAGCAATGTCAGATCAGTCTGTCGTAGTTTGTGTCTAAAGCATAAATAAATAACTATTTAAGGTATTGACTTTAACCTTAACATATAGGTACGTGGCGATGGGACAATGTGCAAAGCTCATGAACTTGGTCTATAGGTCAAAGATCAAGGTTGCCTATTGAGTTCAAGTACATCCTTTATGTTTGATATTCAGAGCACAATTTCAACATATTTAAGCTTGAAATGCACTTGCGTGGTGACGAGGTAATTTGAGGAGTGCAGCAATCCATAATACTTATCCAACAACCCGCCCCCCCCCCACCCCCACCCCCGACACACACACTACCATAAACACACCACCACCACCATTACACAAAAAAATGAAAACCTCTTTTTCACTTTTATATGTTTTTGTGCCTTAGCATTCAAGCACCTATACTTGGTCGGTAGGTCAAAGATCAAGGTCACAAATTGATTTCAAATGTGTACTTTGTATTTTGTAGCTTAAGCAATGATGAAGTGACTATAGGAGTGCAACAATACATATTACTCCCCCACGCCCCCCCCCCCCCCCCCTCCTCCACCCCGCCCTCTCTTATATAGTACTGCGGGCGTCTATTGCTACGCTTTGTGCAGCTCTTGTTTCAAGTTTATTCTTGCGCTTTTAGCAAAACGTTTCATTTGTTTACTCTGTACACGTTATTACATTTAGAATAATAGGCAGTATTTTTGAATACTATCACCCCGTGTTTAACAAAACTAAAAGCACGCATGCGTACGTGATGTATTGAAGATGTACACAGAACGAAATCATGTTTGTACCAGAGAACCTTTTATAGACGAATGTTTTTAGCTTACGTTTAATAATGAAAAGAACTGTTTTAAGCCAATGTAATAAATGTAGATATTGTTAAATGTCAAATATGCTACATATAGGTAATTATATATATAAATAAAATTGAAGTGTTTATTGAATGTTGTTATTCGCTTAAATCACGTTGTTTGATTGCTACGGGAGCTAATACTTTACGAGCCCGTTTGGTTCTGATTATTTCTGGAGCTAATATTTTACGAGTCCTGTCGGTTTTGATTGTGAGAATTATAGGGTTTTCTTTATTGTTGCTGTTTTTGCAGAAGAGGGGATGGGGTTTGTATAATGCTGTTGTCCTTATGCAATATACCTCACATTAATTTGTATATGGACTTGTGATATTATTATCAAAATAAGCAATACAAATAAATTATTCAAATATGTTTCTAGTTTAATAAATACATAACGGGTTCAAGGGCAATAATAAAAGGCAATCTGCCTCCACTTAAGTCTCCAATACGTACTCCTAAGTACGTTCCGTTCCTGTGTCACACCATCAATATTGTGATATTGTTCGTAAACTTACACTGTGAAAACTTACTTGCGGTATAAATTGTTTTAATCCGTGCAGTACACGGCCCTTTTAAAATGTCTCCAGAAGTTTTAAAAAACAACATGATTTTTTCGACATTGTAAAAGTAATGGACTAGAAGTTGTAACTATTTTTTGATTTTCCATTAAAGCTAGCTAAGGCAAAATGTATGTATTCTTCCAATTGTTTCATTTAGGCCATTAGATACAGCTTCGGATTCTGCATCGACAAAAAAACGTTATGAAAAGTAAGTACAACCAAGAAACACTGATGTTCATTTATTTATTTATGTAAATAAGCTATCTGGGATAAGACGTAATTAAGTACATGTTAGTCCAATATACTGAAGAACTTGTTAAGAATATTGTGCAATTTGTGAAAAAAAAGTACAATTTTAGGATTAGTCTATATCTTCTGATACAACTGGATAATTACATCTAAAATGCTGTGTTCTGCTATTATAGCTTTGCGCAGATTTGATAAAACCCTAGCCTATAAGAAGATTATGGTAGCATAAAATGCAGCAAGCAAAATATTAACAGAATCAATTTTACTGAACCTGTTAGTGAAATGTAATAAAAATTCCCTTACACCCATAGCACTAGCTTGGCTGGAACTGAAAAGAAGCAGAAAATATAAACTAATAGCAAGAGTCTGATATTGACATAATTAAGTAATGGGCGAGTTGCAGCAAAATTTTGCCAATTTTATCGTCGTATACTGTCGGCAAATATCGCAGTATTATGACATTATAAATTGAATGAATAAATGATATCTATTCATAAACGTTACTTTCACTTAGCCTTATGTTGTTATTTAGATTGCAGATATTTGCGCAACCGATGCACTTGATATCGACAGATAAAGAAGGAAGATTTCAGATTCACGATGATGCTTTGGGTCAAATAAAAAAGATAGAGTCTCCGTTGGCTGTTGTTGCAATAGCAGGTCTTTACCGGACCGGTAAATCATACCTGATGAATCGCCTAGCCGGATCAACATCAGGTAATGCACAGTTGTTAGACCGATCATACTTTTGTTAAAAGCATTGTACTGATTTTGATTATGCTTTGGTTTCGTGTTGTGTATAATGTCAACCGACACGTTTTTGTCGCACGACTACTTTCCCTATTTTGATGACAGAGCAAGACACTGGATGCCTCTCAAAACATTATTTCACGCACGGGCGAGTCCCTTTGTCTCAATATAGCCAGAACTTTATAGTTCTACTGAAATAGAAATATGTATTTGGGGAATGTGACTAAACATTCTGTCAATTCTTTCTTCGGAATTCTTAATCATTTATTTGATATAATTGGGCCGTTTGATGAGAAAACATGTATTACTGACAAAATCAAAGTTGAGATAGCGAAAGATTCGTGAAGAACATGCATTTTTATATTTCAAATCTGAAAATTTGAAGTTACTTCACTATTTCAAGAGTTACAATGATTTTAAGTAAGTCTTCGAAGGCATTTTAAGACGTAACGTGAAAACGTCATAAAGCAGTATTACGTCGCAATTCATGGCGTGTCTTTTTCAAGTCAAGTAACACATTTTGTGTATCATTTACTAAACATCATACGTTTGAATTTTTAACAACAGTTTAATTTAATTTTACTTAAGAATAACTTAAGGGTATACTTTTTGATTCATCACGGGCCTTTTTTCTAACCACCTCTACATTTTCATGATGCATTGTGGCTTTTGAATTTCCGTAGCCATGACAACACAAATGACATTTATTTATATCTTGTGGTAGATTGATTTCCATTATATAACTGTATTACAGTATACATTTTTCTAGTTTCTGCATGAATATAAGAAAAGCAGTGATTGTCCAGTATTTTAAACTACTTATAATGCAATAATAATATTAAGAAACCAATACAGGTATTCTCATGGAACGGTCCATTTATATTTGGTACACTAAAAGGTATCTCTTTTAGTCAGGGTTGTGTTTCTGCATATCAAAATTTATGATAGTTGGAATCCTATTCAGCCTAATTACTGATACACGTTCTCAAATTTGGTGGATTACGAGGATTGTTCAAATATTAATGCATCTAGAACGTTATCTCGCTCAATAATGCGAAAATCACGAGGAAGTTAAGATTATTTGGTAGTTAAATATGTTAGCTTTACATTGATACCACACCCATTAAAATCCGTTCACTTTAGCTGTGTCTATCGCTCGCTAAACATTGCCTACTCGTGTATACTAATACAAAAATGGTTGGAAGAAGGTCAGCGTACGCCGTTGAAATACAGTCCTATATAAAGATTCGTTGTATTCTTGGCATAGGGTGTAAAGACATTTTTGATGTAATATGTTCTGTTTATGGGCATAATGAAATGTCTTTTTTTTCGACAGTTATTCGTTGGTTTAAGAAATTCAAATGTGGGTTAGTTTCAACAGAAGATGCACCACATGGTCGTCGGTCGATAACAGCAACGTCTGCCAAGATGATTGCTAGAGTGAAAGAAATAGTTGCTACTGATGCAAGATACACCGCTAGGCAATATAGCTAGTATGGTTGGCATCTCATTAGGAGCAGCTCATACTTCTGAAACGTAATTTGAAAATGAGAAAGATCTGTGCTAGATGGATTCCCCATCTGATGACAGAAAAAGGCACGCGTGCAATGTGCAAAAGTTTTGCTCAAACAGTTTCCAAATTACAAGGCACGGTCTTTCGCAAATGTCGTCACTGGTGACGAGACATGGGTTCACTTTTTTGAGCCCAAACGAAAGATTCAGAACAAAATATGGGCAACATAGTCTGGCAAAAGACTATGTATTGCCAAGCGGACCATGAGTGTCAAGAAGATAATGTATGCCATATTCTTCACAACTCAGGGTCCTGCCATTCAGGTTGCTTTACCTAAAGCCAAATCCGTAAATGTGTAGTTTTACAAGACTAAAGTTCTTCGAAAATTGAAGAAATATTTCAAAAATCGAAGACCCGCAACTGGTTTGGCCAATGTCAGATTGCTACATGACAATGCGTCATCGCACAAGGCGTCTATTGTACAAGACTTTCTGAAGCAGGAAAAGGTTGTTGTGCTCCCTAACCCTCCTTCTTCGCCTGACATTGCCCCGTGTGACTTCATTTTGTTCCCAAGGCTCAGACAATACCTTTCTGGTCCAGAATTTGTGCAGCGCAAACACCTCGGTTCTGCAATATTCCAGTGTCTTCATAGTATACCTAGAAAAGACTCTGAAAATGCCTTCAAGGACTGGATTAGAAGACTGAAACTTTGCATATCTGTTGGAGGTGAATACTTCGAGGGGAACAAATAAAATTTTCATTGAAATCTTTCAAGGATACATTTTTATGTGCTTAGATGTATCTATATTTGAACAATCCTCGTATATAAATTATAGTTTCATTTATAATCGAGATTTAGTTGACGAAAATGTAGTTTTGTTGAAAGTATTTACTGTTGATTTAAATATAGCCCATAGACATTTACCTCATTCCTTGCTGTCGAGTAAGTGGATTTGTAAAGCGATAAGCCAAGAATACACAAACTTTTGTTAACTAGGCAAGGCGAATGTTTCCTTTATATATGACGATTTGACAGAAGATAATATGCCTAAAGTCAATTGCCAACCACCTTTGAATCTCTGATTCATAAGGCGCAGTTGTTACTAGTTTGGTTTTAAGTAGTCAATGTGGGTACAGAATTTAGGCCAGGACAAGAATCAACGTAACATAACTAGCCTATGGAAATCTATTTTAAAGGTGCTACATAAAAAGTCATTTAAAATTAAATTGTAATCAATAATTAATTGGAAGTGGCCTCTTTCTGATAGTAGCTTGTGTTTTCTAGGATTTGACCTCGGAAATACAATTCAGTCTAAAACAAAGGGCATATGGGTCTGGTGTAGACCCCATCCGAAGCTGAAAGATCATGTACTACTGCTTCTTGATACTGAAGGACTAGGTGATATTTCAAAAGTACGCAGTTTTCATAATACCTGTATGTTAGAGCCTTAAAAGATGATTTTTCGAAAAAACGTATTTTTATAATGCTAGATAGTAAGTGCCATTTAAAATAATATATAGGTAATGAATCAAACTAAAGCGTTAACAAAATGTATGTTTCAAATTCAGTTGTACAAAACGTGACAGGTAAATGATAGCTAAGTTAGAATCATGCCATTATTTATTGTTTGCTAGTAAATAGATAAGAATATAGTGCTTTAGATATGGAAATTTTATGAACATTGCATTTATGCCTATTGATAGGGTGACGTTGGACACGATAATAAGATATTTACACTAGCTGCATTACTCTGCAATGTTCTTGTCTACAATATGATGTCAGCCTTTAACCATGACGCAGTAGAAAAACTGACGTATCCTTTTCACTGTTCCTTATTATTACGTACACCTCTTTACATGTTCAGTGATCATTGTACAATTTTAAATAAAATATACAAAAATACGACTTTATAAGTTGGTGTACATGTAATATCGTTTCAGTATGTCGACTGTTTTATACCACAGTCCAAAAGCATGTTTCGTAAGCTTTGTCTAAAGTTAAGAACGAAAATGACTTCTTTCTGCAATTTATTTTGAGTATTTATGCATTTACAACATTTTTCACGATGGCATTTTCTTTGTTTATTCATTTTTCCTATGATTAAACAGATTCATAACTGAAATGTCAAAAAACATACATTTCGATAGAAGATCTGGAATGGATAATTATGATGGGGAGAAACTTGCCCTTATCCTTCCAACTTTTGTACTTTGTCTGAGAGACTTCAGCCTTCTATTAGAAAAGGATGGCATCGAAATTACAGCGGACCAATATCTTGAGGACTGTCTTGCGAAGCAACTTGGAACGGATTGCAACAAGGAAACATATAACCGGCCAAGAGAATGTATCAAAAAATATTTCCCAACTCGTAAATGCTTTACCTTTGATACACCAGGAAATAGAGATGTTATACTTCGGTTGGATAAAGCACGTCCTAAAGAATTGTCAAAAGCATTTGAAGATGAGTCAAAGAAGTTCGTTCAATTTGTGTATCAGTGCAAAGGAAAAGCTTTACTTACCAGCAAGACTGTAACAGGAATAAGTATTGACTTTTTCTTGATTCAAATTAATACGTTGTCAGTTTTCTAACGTTTCTTAACGTTTTTATTTGATCGAGTATACGTTTTAAAATTATATGATTGATTTTGGAGTGTTTTCTTTCAAGTTTTGTCACATTCAAAAATCAGTCTTTGTCTCCTCATATTTCGCTTGTCTTACAATAACGCTTTTAAATGTTTTTTTCATGTTTTGCTGTAGTTTTGCAAAATATATGCAGCTACTGTCATTACATTGATACCTTGTACAGAATGATTAACTGCACAGAACTGGACTCAAATATTCTATACTACTTACAATATTGCACATAAAATTTGCTATATTTTGTAATCAAATTTATAAAGTGTTAGTAAGGCATATATCTTTTAATATTGTGTAGCACATTAGACGAACGTACGAGCCTAAAGTTTATGTTTTAGAGCAGAACAGAAAACAAAATGGAATACTGAATTCCGTTATTTATATGAATTACAGTATTCAATGAAAAATATCAGATAAACTGTCGAGATATAAAAACGCAACAGCATGTTTGTTCGGAGTTTTTAGAATAACTAATTAGAAAACACTGGGAATCAATTTAATCAGCGACTTATCAACAATGCATTTGATATATTTAACGATGATTACATTCTCAATTGTTACGTGTTCGCTCTTTATTCCGCATTAGTCAGGTAAAACGTTAATACCGGGTATGTCCCCCGTTTCTCCTGATCTCTTCCTGAAGTCAAGAATGCATTGAACGACACTGATTCTGTCACAAATTCACATACTGGCCTTATTTTATCTGTAGTTTAAATACAGGTATTGCATCATCTTTTTGTAAATTTTTGAGTTATTGAGGTAAATGTCAGATTTCACGCATAAAATACCTCTAATGTTTTTCTGTATTTCATAACTTAAATTTCCATGTAAATTTCATTAAATTCGGTTCAGTAATAAGAAAGTTGATATTCTATAAACTTCAGTAATTCATGTTTTTATCCCCAAAACCACTATAATGGGCCTCAAATTGTCAATTTCAATCCGCGCCAAAGTAGTTAGATTCCCCGGCTATATCGTGAATCCCGTGGAAATACAAATAGTTAAGAGTTTACGCATAGGTCGTGAATCCCATGAAAATTAGTATTTGGCGGGACATTACCCTTTAAATAGACTAGACTAGATATGCCTTGCGCACACCACATTCCGACATTATAGACGAATCTATGTCTGAATTATTTTCTTGCTAGAAATTTATGCTCGATCGAGGTAAGAAATTTATTTGTTAGATTTTTGTATGATTTTTGCATTACGATTTTTATTTGGTAAATTTTTGTGCATTCTACAGAATTCTGTAACATTTACTTTTCGGCATATGATTTTTGGCTAGTTTCAGTATGTCAGGATAATTTATTAAATTTTTCAGACTTTTGTAAATTATTTCGAAAGAGGAATCTAAAATGTTTCGTTTATATAAGATGTAAAATTTGTACTGAAATTTGTAACATGATATTATAAAGTACTTTGTTTCAAAAACTTACGTCAAACATTTCGTTGTAACTTATGGAACGCCATTACTGCATTGTATTGTTATGTATAAATCTATATGGCAAGTTTAGTACCATGTATGTAATATATTATTGTAATATGAAATTGTGTGCCAGTCTATTGCATATACATACAATGTCCGTTTTAGTGTATGGCATTAGATATTATATGGATGCCAACTATGATATAACGTTTGATTTATATTGAATTTTGTTAATTTGTAGTTGTAAATAATAGCTGCAGTTTA
The DNA here is from genome assembly GCF_021730395.1 of Mercenaria mercenaria. NCBI lineage: Eukaryota > Metazoa > Mollusca > Bivalvia > Venerida > Veneridae > Mercenaria > Mercenaria mercenaria. Next base: position 45,137,250 of record NC_069378.1, read on the forward strand.
TCGTGTCCGTATCTATAATGTTTCATCATATACTTTTCATATCTTTTTCATACTTTAACTTTAGTCTTTTAAGTAAGTAATTTTTGTAATAATGGAAGTAATTAGTGACGTATTTTAATCATGTGACGTCTGAACTTAGTAGCACATATATTTGTATAAGTAGCTTACGGAGGTATGGTGTACCCAAAGGAGCAGTTTTATGCCCTGACTTATTTGTTTTGCTATGGTAGTTACCATATGTTATATATTTTAGCTTCTTCCGCCAGACGAGTTTTCCTGGTGATGTCATAACCCGGAAGTACAATGCCCGAGGTTCACTTGTCTTCGCTCGCCTGGATGTGATATTCCCAGCGCAGAGCTTTCGTCCCATGGTTGTACCGTAAACCGCAAAGACGCTGATTTTTGTTATCCTCTGAAGTCAGCTCAGGGATTCAATTACCTACCACCATAGGGAGCCAAAACGGAATCAACGTATTCACGGTTTAAAGGGACTTGTTTTACAGATACGTTTATATATTGTTTGTGCTACTTAAAGTTCGCAATTAAATTAAAGAACTGTAACACGTCACATTAGAATGGAACTATACGAACTTTGTATCTGGTGATACAGAACTTTGATTTTTTTTCCTTTCTTTCTTATAATCAGTTGTTTTTTTTTTTTTTTTTTTTTTTTTTTTTTTTTTTCATATCATCTTTTCATTGTTACTAATCATCTTATGTAAATAAATTTGTAAATATTGTAAAGGGTGTTGATTTGTTTTGATGGTTACTGTCGCCGGTACGGCCTTTCCTGTCACAGATTCCTATAGGCTCGGCGTGGAATGTGCACCTCTCATAAATCAGTACATTTGGTAACTCCTGTACGTTTGTTGGAAGGTTAGGACGTTGACGTATTCGACGTTTTAACTCATCCCACAGATGCTCTACAGTCAGGTGATAAAGCCGGCCACGGCAACACAGGAATGTTGTTACTGTTCAGTAAGTTCATCGTCAATCTGGCTCGGTGGGAAGGAGCGTTATCTTGCAAGAACGTAAGTCGGTTACGTTGCTGAAATATCGGCAGGACACTCAAATGAAATTTAAAACGAACTGACCACATGGTAAATAGGCATGGAGAGCACGAGAAAAAGGTGCGGTACAAAATATGGCAAATTTACGGTTTGTTGTGCTGATTCAATATTTTGAACACAATGGTTAGAGAGTATCGAGATGTGTATGTTTTGAACATTTTAAGGTGAAGCTTTTTTTATTAAAAAAATATTCAGTAACATGTTTGTTGCGTTTTCATAGCTCATCAGTGTACGAGGATGGGATCAAAAGTAATGCAACTGGCTATTGATAACCGCACATGGGTTAGGAAATTTTGTGCAGGCGTGGAGTCTGTCAAAAATGCTCCTTAAACTGGTCGACCTAAGTCTGCAAGTAGTCCAAGGATTGTTGAAAAAATCGAACAAATAGTACTTTCTGACGCAAGATATACTTCTCAGCAGATTGCGGACAGGGTTGGCATTTCAAAAGCATCTGTGATGCGCATTCTGCGAAATATTTTGAAATTGAAGAAGAAAAGTGCTATGTTAGTCTTGCATAACGCACGCGCGTTAAGATGGCGCGCAAGCTTTTGAAAAGGTTTCCAAGATACGATCAAAAACATTTATGAATGTAGTAACAGGTGATGAGTCTTGGATACATTTGTTCGAACCGCATCGAAAAAGTAGTAACGAAGTATGGCTCACCAAAAAAGCCAGAAGGCCTTGCATTGCCAAAAGGATTGCAACTGTGAAAAAGGTTATGTATTCCATATTTTTCACAACTAAAGGTCTCGCCATCCAGGTTCATGTACCTAAAGGCAAGTCAATGAATGCCAAGTATTATAAAAAAAAAAAAGTTCTTAAAAAGCTTCTCAAGTATTTCCAGAAACGTCGACCAAAGACGGGTATCCGAGGCATCCATTTGTTACATGACAACGCCTCGAGTCACAAGGCTGGGATTGTGACGTCGTTTTTGAATGAACAGGGAGTATATGTTCTAAAACACCCACCCTATTCTCCGGATCTAGCGCCCTGTGAATTTTTCCTTTTCCCTCGTCTCAAGAAAAAGCTTGCAGGCAGAAAATATACATCCCGTCAAAAGTTGGGGGCCGCCATATTTAACCTCCTTAGTGATATACCTGAAAAAGACTATCAGAAATGTTTTAAGGATTGTTTTAAAAGATTGAGACGTTGTGTATCTGTCAAAGGAGATTACTTTGAAGGTTTGAAATAACGATTTTCTTAATCCAACCTTTAGTTGTCATTTAACACCATTGGTTGCATTACTTTTGATCCCATCCTCGTATTTTAAAATCTATTGGAAATTACTGCGCAGAAATCTCTGCAATACCTTGACTAAAAGTACTTCAAAGGAAGTGTACAATAATCTTTCGCGCCGTTTGAAACGTTTTACTACTTCTTTACTACTTCCTGTTTTGTATAGACTTATAAAAATAAGGTCAGTAATTCGGTCGAAAATGTGCTTCCGTGATGTAATCAAAAGGAGTCCATAGTACATAGATCCTATTTTTCCCGTTTTGTGCGCAAATTTTTGTAGAACGAATGCTTTAATCACATTTTTTACTGCTAGAATACGTTCTGCATGAAATGAAACGGTTCTCATGTTTATACACCCCACATTGCAAGATTTGCGAATCGGAACCGAAAGTAGGGGATTATTGTTGGGACAAGAGCAAATAAGCGCCATACCACAACTGACTAGCATTTCACTAGTAACTATGTAACCCCCTATTTTCTTTTCTTTTTTTCTTTAATGTATGATAGAAATTTTATAAAAAATAAGGTGTCGGAAAGGGTGATGTTCTATAAAGACGTAAAGATGTAAAGACGACCTGAAGTTGTCATTTTATATGAATCAAAAAGGATTTGAATTAATGACCGTCAACCTATAATCAGATAACTAACCACGCTCAGGAGCATATCATTTCGTATCAACCTGTTGTTTAAATTGCAATTATATTATGCATTTGTAGTGTTCGCTGGACTGGTAGAGTCATATGTGCAAGCAATACGACATGGGGCTGTTCCGGACGTGGACGATGCGATACTGGTTGTTTCAAAAATAGAAAACAGAAGAGCTGCAGCTGCCGCAGTAGAAACATTTACTCGTCATTTGGAAAACATCAAACAGAAACTTCCAATACTGCATAAGGAAGAATTCTATCAGCTGTTTCAAAGTATTCAGGAAACTTCTCTTACAGCTTTTCGGATGGAAGCAATGTTTGAGTCGGAGCCGTTTGAAAAGGAAGCTTCTGTAAGTTATAGACTCCTATATATAATATAGTCCAGACAGAAACGAATCGATGACTACATTCATTAAATGTTCTCTTGTGCCTTTTCTGCATTTACTGATAACTGGTAGTTTTATTTCTTCTTGTTTCACTCTCATTAAGATTTATATTTTAGTTTCTGTTTTGTTTCAATGTTAGATGAATGTAATAAAATAACACTAAAATTTTAAAAACTGTAATTGAAATATTTTTGTCTCAACTTTTGAAACATTTAACATTTATTCTAACCACTATGCGTAATAGAAAGAGTGCGGGTGAACAAGAACAATTAAGGTTATTTCGAGAAGGCACTTTCTGTTTTATATCAGGGCTGTTGCCTCTAAGCTCCGCCCTACATACTGATTGACATGTTTAATGATTAGAACTGTGTTTCTTCGTCCCGCCCTTCACTTGTGGTGAGTGCAGTTCATTCTTGTCCGCGTTGCAGTTTAGAAAGGTGAAAATGGATTTTCTAGAAAACGATGAATGAATTAATGCAAACGGCCAGTAAAATGGAATTTAGCCATGTTTTCGACGTGAATGACTTTTTGCTCTCGCAAATTCCAATGCCCAAGAGTGCACGTACCTCTTTGAGTACAGTGCGGACAAGGACAGTGATGATACCTTTGGGAGCCTTCACTTGGAATTGTAATAAAAATGCTGAAAACCCAATAGAGGAGACGCAGCCGCAGTTTAAATAGGAAGTTGAACTACAGTGTGAATCCCGGTGGTCGAAGCCCATTGCTGACACTGATATAGAAGTCTTGCTGAGTTACATTAAGCAAGATCACGAAATGGGCCTGTAATGTGTTTATATGCCTATGCTTTTGGATATGGATCATGAATAGCTTGTTTACAGGCTTTTAAGGTTTGTGTGTGACGCCAGGAAACAAAACGGCAAGGAATATCCATCAAAATCACTGTATTACATTTTGTGTGGCATTCTACGTCAGAATATGTGGTTACATTTTCTTGGATTCTACGGATGTACGTTTGCGAAACTAAACAAAGTTATTGACCATCGGTTGAGCCGGCGTTGATATAGAAGCTAAAAGTGCTGGCCTTATTCTAGCCAATGGTGAAGACAGGTGTTTTGCTAATAATAATACTGAAACATTGCATTTAACAGTACTCTTTTACTATTGTAAATTGTTTGGATCGAGAGGTTTTGACGAACACCGATCTTTGCAATATGAACAATTCAAAGTGGGGCAAGATGTAAGGGTAAATGGAAAGAATTTACGGGCAAAACATCGAAAACGCATTCTGGTTGTCTGCGATCTGTTAGACGGGATAAAAAAAAAACCCAGAAAGCATTATTGCAACGATGGTAAGTTCATATTTGCAAATTCAAATTCTTACTGTATAAAAAGGTGGTTAGGATTACGAATGTCCTATTAATTATCTTTCCCGTCAGTTTTAAAGCCTATGCTTATAACTACTATTTTAAGGATTTTTTTATCAAATGAAGTTTTGATATGTCCCCTACAGTGTTGCATATTTTTTAACCTTCGAGATTAGGAAGGAACCTTAATAATGTTTTAAGTTAATGTTAAAAACTTTTGACTCTACAAGATATAGTAACTTGAGTTAGCTACCCCACGAGAAGTCGTGGATTCGAATCCCATCCCCGGTAACAATTTTAACGGTTTGTATAGGTTGTACATTTTTAATCAGTTGTTCATTTGTTTAGCACTAATACTGAATTTGAAGGGAGTATTAGTGTGAATAACTGACCGCTTTTTATAACTGATACTGTTGACTAATCTACCAAACGCCCATTTTTACAGAGCCACGTTGTCTTGCAGAGTACTTTGAGGAGATCTCCGAGCGGTCGAACATGACTTTTTCTACAGACGACCACTTGCAGGACTGCCAATTAGATACAGACTTCAGAACGTTGGAGTCAACAAAGTCAAAACTTTCATGAAAACTATCGCTAAAAATGGGGGACTTAACCGGGAACTACACAAATCACAGTGGCAAAAATACATGTGCAACGGCGCTATATGATGCCAATGAGGATGAGCAAGAAATTATAGAGCGAACTGGCTATAGGTCTGGAACAGCAGTTAGGAAATACAAACGCGCTATCCCACAAGTTACAAAACGAACCTCGGATGCTTTGAATTCACCACCGGTCAAGACTGTTAAAGCGGAAACTGTGCCAGTGTTGGCAAAAATGAGTGATGAAAAAAAATGTCTGTAAAGACAGAAATGTATTTCCAGACATTACTAATATTATCAGTGCAACCTTCCAGAACTGCACGTTCCATCTGTAATTCGTGTTACCTATAGATCTAGATCAAATCCTTGTCAAAACTGTAACATTATTTTCAGCGAATTAGATATTTGATAAATGCTACTTTTTGCAATAATTCTAATGTCTTCGTGATTATTGAGGTTTTCTTTTATAAAGATGTTCATAATATTGTGAGTATTTTTACATGAATTGCATATTTAGGTTTTAGTGCTGTACACATGCATGTTCCTAGGGTTGCTACTTTGCATCCTAAATAGATTGTTTTGAACAAAATAAAAAAGTAGAAAACCAAAGACTTGCTTGAAAATTATTATTTTTGTTTGAAAGCATGCTCGATTTCAGTTCAGAGAAGTAACACTCTTTAACGAAATTCAATCTAATTAACCAGTTGTTCATTTCTAAATGATCTGTCTATTATTGTAAATAAAGCATGGGACTTAAAGTAAGTTGTAATATGATATACCGATTTCTAATTCAAAAATGGGTTAAGTTCTAATAAGTTAGTACTATCTTTCTTATAGGCAGAAATACTTGTAAATTCAATTAATTTGTTGAAATTGTTTATTTTTTAAATTATCTGATTTATACGTTTATAACTTTTAAAATATCAACAGACAATATGATATATCGTGCACACATATAATTGACAAGTAATTTATTTGCACGCTATTCTGAGAGCCTTACAAAGCCAGATATTTGGAGAAAGGGGGTAAATAAGAAATAAAGATAGACAGACTTAAGATTCACAAACTGTTTGTTTTATTGTCAGCTTACCACCTATTTAACTCTTTCTACCACAGAAAGAAATGGAAGAACTTTGGATGCATGTATCAAGACAAAATGTAGAGCTAGTCCGGAAGTATTATGCAGATATGCTGGATACAATCTACGACGCAACCGTAGGAAGTTACCTTAAAAGTGGAAGATATAGTGTGGCAGGCGGCTATACAACATACAGACTGGAAATGGGGGCACTAAAGGAAACATATAAATCAAAAGCAAACAGCATGAACTCTTATGAAGTAAGAAAATCTTTCAAATATTATAAAATAACCACTATTTTGGTACTGAACACATAAAATACATGGTAGTGTTTCCTGATATGGGTTTATACCCGAGACCAGAACGTATGTAATATAAAACGTCTTTAGTATAAAATGACAGGAAAATACCAGTGACAAGATATTTTTCGTATTTGTATTGAAATGTTAAACTTCAGCTAGTTAGTCACTTGTTTGACGACATATTGTTCATTACAACACATAGCCTTGACAGCACAAGCACAGAACACTTTGCACGAAAACAGAGCACTTACGCTATTACTTCGACATTGCATATTGGAACATTGCAGCAGACTCTCACACCTTAACAATATGACGATTTTCTGTGTAGCCTGTCATGCGTTTGCAGACACCATGATCGGGGCCAACGACCTTAGCTATTCATTTTTTGAAAACACATAGTCGATTGGGTCATGTTCTGACAGATGCGGATCTACAGTGTGATTCCATACACACGCTCAGATATGCGCTCTTTAATGATGCTATCATTGGTCGGAGTGAATGTATCTTTGGGCACATGCTGGCAATCTTTCGACCTTTTGGTCCCGGGCTGCAGACATTATGTTCTTCCCAGTGATTTCATAACAAGAGGCAATAAATACCGTCGATTCTCTAGTAACATATTTCTAATTTATTTCGTCGTCACCGATTACTTTGATGGGACATGTGCCATACAAGAACTTTGACGACTGATTCCTTTCCTAACCAATGGTAAGATGTTACAGTGTCCAGATTACGCATGAGCTGCTGGTAGATCGTGTATTTTATCCTAAATGTCAATAACGGCTTCCTGAATCGGCAATTCCATTATGACCTGAGAACCTCCTTTAAGTCAATTTCTTGTACAACGCAGATTTTATTAACTATCACAACATCATTCTTTAAGTGCCGTGTGGCGACTGTAAAAAGTCTCCGCGTACTTGGATTCAGTGTTGTAATATTTTCTTGTTCTTTGGGATCATGGAGACAATTTTATACCGAGTTCCGCCAGTCGGTGCTGGGGGCGTGAGAGCTGTTGCACTTTCCATTGCCTCTCATGAACTGACTCAATCAAACCGAGTCTGCTATTATTCTGCTTGGTTCCATTCTATGTTTCCAAAGGATCTCCTTACATAGTTTATTAACTATCACAATAGCAATGTTTAAGTGCCGTGTGGCGGCTGTAAAAAGTCTCCCCGTACTTGTATTCAGTGTTGTTATATTTTCTGCTCCTTTGGGATCATGGAGTCCATTCATCGTATGTGTAATAGAATTGCGCTTAAAGGCGTATGCTAGAATTTCACCATTTTTTCCCAATAACAGATTTTGTTCATATTTCATAATTATATTGTTCATTCTCTAAGTAACCAAAAAATACAAAGAAATATGGGGGTCACCGACTTCGTTTTCATTTTATTTCAGGTCATAATGCATGACTAGGGTACAAGTGTATCCTGAAATCTATAGCGTGTCTGCCATAGCATATAACATCAAGGAATCAAATAAATGATTCATGAAGTATAACTGATAGTCAAATCTCATCAGACATGATTATTTCCCTTCAAGACAAAAAGAAATTTTAATGCGATTCAAGAAGTAGTTACATGACACTTGTTTATTGTTGTTGTTTTCAAAGTCAAAAAAGCATCATATTGTATATTTCCTTCAACAGTTAATATTTCCAAATCTACATAAAGGAATTTGATTAAACTTGCAAGAATGACAGAATATAATATTTACTTTTTGAATATAAAAAGAAAATGGGTGGTCACCGAATTAGGTTTTTCACAATTTCATTTTGAAATATTGCCCTTTTATGATGCTGGTTTATGACATTTATGCCGAAATAAAAACCGTTAAAAATCCAAAAAGGTCAGACTCCTTTAATCAAACATAAATATTCATTAAGAAACGTCAAATGGGTTAAATTTAACTCATAATAATTTAAAATAAAAGACTAAAATCTTCGGAAATATGATGTGAGTAAGTGCGAGGAGATATCTACCCCGACACCGGTTTCAATACACCTCGAACTGCCGATGTCACTAAAATGACAGAAAAAAAAAACACAAAACATACGTTCAAAAATGACAGCGAGACAATTTTATGCTTTAATGTCAACAGAAATTCATTATCGGAACCGTTACCTTTATAAATACATTCAATGAACATGTACAAGAAAACGTTCCCAACAGACTTCATTGGGGGTTTCCTTACAAAAATACGCAGAATAAGTTTGGACGTGACGGGACAGTGACAGTCAAAAGTTATCACGCTGTCCCGAAACGTACATCCTATTATTGGGACTAGTTTTGATCAAGCGTTAAAAATAAATGAGGCGATTGTCTGAATATCCAAAACTATGCAACTTTTCCGGAAACGGTGCGTCGTTCGGTTTCTGTCTCGTGAAATTTTTATCTTGCGTACGCTTTCATTGGAGATTTCCTTACAGAAATACACAGAATAAGCTTGGACGTGACGGGACAGTGACAGTCAATAGTTATCACCATGTCCCGAAACGTTCATCCTATCATTTGGACTAGTTTTGGTCAAGCGTTAGAAATAAACGCGCCGATTGTGTGATTATCCGAAACCGTGCAATTTTACCGGAAACGGTGTCGTAATCGGTGCGTTGTGCGATTTCTGCCTCATGAAAATTTTATCTAGCATACGCCTTTAAGTCGGTGCTAGGGGGCGTGAGAGGTGTTGCACATTCCATTACCTCTCATGAACAGACTCAATCAAACCGAGTCTGCTATTATTCTTCTTAGTTGCATTCTTTGCTTCAAATGATCTTTTTACAGATTTTATTAACTATCACTACAGCAATCTTTAAGTGCCGTGTGGCGGCTGTAAAAAGTCTCCCTGCACTTAAATTCAGTGTTGTTATATTTTCTGGTCCTTTGGGATCATGGAATCCATTCAATACCGATGTAACAGAGTTCCGCTTAAGCCGGTGCTAGTGGGCGTGAGAGGTGATGCACTTTCCATTACCTCTTATGAAGTCTGCTATTATTCTGATTAGTTGCATTCTATGCTTCCAAAGGATGTTCTTACAGATTTTATTGCAATGCCATTTGACACAATATTAATCTACACTAGGGTCATTGGTTTGCAAGCTAGTTCCAAAGAAGTTTACTTGAAATAAGTTCTATTGTATGCATTGTCCCTCAGTCCCACGTCTATATTTACAAAATCTTGGAATTTCAGTATTGCTTAGTTTAAGTCAAAACTGAAAAAATATCTTACATCTGCCAGACAGTCTTTAGACAATGTTGTTTTTGATGGTTAGGCACTCTGTTACATAATTCGCCAGCCAGCGAAAAGAACTTATATTAGATTATATCACGCAAGATTTGTCGATAGAAAACTAGTCCATTACAATGGATAAGTTGTATTCGACAGGCAACCTTTCAGCACAAAAGTTGTTAAAAGAGTAGCATTGAGTGCAACAGTGATACAGCTGCCACTACCTAAAGTTTTGCTCTCAGTACCAGAGAATGAGAAGAAGCTGATTGCTTTCATGTGTGATGACCTGTCAATAAACACATCATTCCCGAACGAGGCCAAACGAATACAAAACAAGCTGGTCATTATAGATGAAGTTTTGTTCTCCTTGTAGTTACGGATGGTATCAGGTAACACATGAAGAGGCGGACAGCATCCTAGCTCCTTATCACATCTGAGATTAATCAGGGCGGATCAACCATAGCCGACGATACAGATGTATATCTGTTAGCACAATAATATCATTTTATGGTACACAACGTCAGGTCATACTGGTATCGCCCTATCAAGATAGAGTCGTCATTGCATTAGTCACTCGTTATCTGGATGGGATACTGACATTGCGCCATATAACGGAAACGGCCGATGCCATCCATTTTTTAAAGTGTGGCAATTGTTTGATCAATGTGGTCCGAGACGATTCAGCAAAAAGGAAGATATTTTTAGAGAATTGACAGCATTTGTTGTCATATTATATGAAATCAATCGAAAGAACACAAGGTCGCAAGCTCGATTTGCAGCCTAGGGCAGAAAAGTCGTAAAATCACCCACATCTGTCACAATGATAGAATCACACAGCGAAAACTGATAATGAGCACAACACATTTCCGAAATCTTGCATGAAAACACGCTGTGGATACGCATCCGCGAGAACTTGACCCAGTCAATTATGGGTAGTCACAATTGAAGAGCTCGACTATTTGTTCCCGGTCATGGTGCCTACGAATGAACAAAACACAGGAAATTCCAATGTTGATGCGGTATTCATGTGAAAGTCAGCTTCGAATATTCAATGTTGATGTAATAATTCTTCATTGTCATGGATGCTATTATGTGCTCGTGTAAGCAGGGATATATGTTGTAACGAACCAAACAAGTTACTGACTAGTTGAAGTAAAGCATTGTGATACAAATATGAAGTTAATGTAGTCACATTTTTTTCATATTTACTATGGAAGTTTAATGTTACATACGTTCTAGTCTCAGACGTCAACTTATATTGAGTCACAATACTGTGTTTTTATTAGCTCTCCTGTGTGAGCTATTAGTATAGGTGGATGATCTGGCCTCATTGTCCGTCGTCCATCGTCTGTCGTCCTGCGTCAACATTTCTACTTAAGTTCTTCTAAGCATCAACTGGTCGGCTTTACACCAGTCATGCTCAGTAGCATTATGGCATGTACCTCTATAAAGTTTCTTCAAATGGTTAACCTTGGCCCCTTGTAGGGGCCGCCAGAGCCAAAAATAGAAAAACCTTTCAACGACATCTTCCCATGAACTGATTGATAAATCTTATCAAACTAGGTACGTAGCGTCATTATTAGATCCTCTCTAAAGTTTGTTCAAAAGTGGAAGGCGGAGGTGGATGGGTGAGTGTGTGTGGGGGATTGCACATGGCCCCTCTGTGGGACCGCCAGGGCTAAAGCAAAAGTACCTTTACTCGACTTCTTCTCCTAAATTCTGTATACCAAGTTTAATGAAGATCCATCATGTGATTTATGAGAAGAACTTGTTTAAAATTATTTCTAGTGTTAGCTCAAGTGTCCCCTTAAAGGAATCATTGCCCTCCGCTACCACAGCTTCCCCCCCCCCCCCCCCCCCACACCCCCTCCCACCCAAGAAAAAAAAAGAACAACAAAAAACCCGTCCGCCTCAACTGGAAAAGAATGGAGTGGGGACACTGATTCTACAGACCAAATTTAAAGAAGATCCATTACGCGGTTAAGCGGAAGAGAAGACATTAAAAGGTATTTTGTGTTTTCAGTCCCCTTTGAACAAAATTGATAGGGAACTAGTACATCTATGTCAGGATGTTACAGATCAAGTTTGGTGTAATTCTCACCATCAGTTTCAAAGCCATTCATGCGAAAATGTTGTCATCGGATGCATGATGACGGACTTTTGACCATCCGCCTGTAGCAATACTCACCCTGAACCCTTATGATTAGCTAAAAATGACCTGTTAGTTTGGCCATGATGGTCGGTATTTTTCAAACAAAATTTCGTAGTAATACCGACCCATCGAGAATGGTCGAAATTATCGTTACGGTCTATACGTCATGGCACCACCCTACTGTTAAGGTTTTGAACGTATAGCAGTCGCTTCACGATTTTGAAGCATTTCGCTCACGCGGTCACAATAAAAGGCGACCATCGGATGGCTTTCCTGCAGTGCCAATATTAAGGATAGCGGATTTTCGGAGATTTAGGGCAATGGGCAAATGATGAAATCACTGCACAGACTGTGTAATAATTAATTAAGCATCCAGACTTGAATACGTAATGATTAAATAAATAATTAATTAAAAGTTCAGACGTAGAGATGGTTACTACCAAAGAAAATCAAGGGGGAGAGGGGGGGGGGGGGGGGGGGGGGGGGGCAGATCTGAATTGACCAATAAACTAAAACCAATATAAAACATTGGTCAAATATGAAAGAGAAACTAAATAGTTGCTTTTCCCAACAACTGATCAGTCAAACAAAATATGACCTACATTTGTTTAATACTCTTTGTAATTGATATGCAACATGCACACTTTTTGCATGGCTTACACTGACATGTACAATTACTTTATAAATTGTGCTAAGGCCCTGCTAGAAAGCTTAGTAGTGTATCAAAATAAAGTAAAATAATTTATAAATTCGCTTAAAGAAATTTTACGACATTAAGAAACGTTATATCAGATTATTTATGTTTTGACTTTTTATTTTTTTATTTTTTTGTTCTCAATGATGATACATTGGTTTACACAAAATTTGATATATAAAAGTCTAAAATGTATAACCAACATTGAGAAATTATACAAAATGTTAAATTGCTACATGTATAAGTCACGAACATATCAAACAACTACAAGACTGAGTTATATTGGTTAAGGAGGCAAAATCCGAATCTCTGTATATCCGAATAAAATTTTATACCATGAGCTTCGAGAGCGGTAGTCAAGCTTCGTTTAGCGCAGAAAAGTTACCACCTTTACACCCTTAATTTTTATGGACATTTCATAAATGTATGCATTATAAAAATATTCTTGGATCAAATTTTCCAAATTCATAATTTTGCGTTTTAAAAGCCCTTGAGTGTACATTTTGAAACTGATATTAAAGTCTGCAGGCTAGAATAATCTGTATTTCTTTTGTTGATAAATATACATGAATAGATGTCTATAACATTTAAACGTTTACTAACTAGATAATTATTTGTGAACTGCATATACATTGTGTTACATTCTTTGAACAATACATTGTATATAAATATTAAAATTGCAAGACTATTTAATATATTATTCATTTTCAGACCTCGTGTCAAAATAATTTGTATATTTGATTTATTTCTAACGTAACAAATAAGCACAGATATTGCTTGACTCATTTCGTATTCAATCATTGCTATAATTATAGTTAAAGCTTTTTTAATAATAGGATTTGCATCATTCATGGACGATTTGGGTTAATTACAGTGATAGCTGGATCCCGGCATCACAGATAAATTTATATACAAGAGTAAAAAGGAACCAATTATTTGTTACAGCAAGTACTCGTAAAATACTAGGTAATTTGGACCAGTTAGAAAAAAGTCCTATGAATAGCACCAGTCAAAGCGCGCTTCTGCTAGGGTATAAATAGGTAGACGGATGACAATGAATACATTCAGTACCAAGTGCACACCCTATAAACGACTGTACTCCGCCCCCCCCCCCCCCCCCCCTCTCCACCCCACCCCCTCCCTTCCTCTTGCGACTGATCGAAGCAATAAATAGACAGGCCGATGGTAAGAAATCGTCTTGAAATTAATTATTTTTCTTTACACTGTATGTGTATTTAAGTTTAACGATAAGTCTAAATATGTGTATATGGTGATATAATAGATGAAACTGACAGGTAATATTTACAAAATGCTGACAAAGTGTCGACAGATCACACTTATTTCATGAATATACACTCAACGAAGTAACGAAACTGATGAATAACACGTCAAATAGATGTGTTATCCAAAAATCCATGATGTTTTCTGAAATAAGCATGCATACTCCATAAGTACATGTATATAAGATGTTGCATATCTGTTGCGTTTTTGAATGAAATTGATTTTTATCTAGTCGATGAAAAAACATTCAATGTATGCCGACTTGCCAATTTTGATATTTGATCTAAACGCGTATTTGCGACTGACACTGTATTCCATTTTGCGACTACAGTAGGCGATTCATGTCCTTTAAAGGGGTAAATAAAATACAAAAATGAATACCAAATTGTCTCTATGATCAGTCGTCATGTATATAATGTCATTAAATGCCGAAACCCTCGTGCTATGCATGTACTAATCCATTGGGGATGGGGGTTGAGGGTCTGAGACTCGTGTTGGTTTTACAGACATATACTATCATAAAATACAAAATTAAAAACTGAAAGTATATACAGGGTCCCTACTATGTCATACAAAGGTAACCGTCTGTCGATTCCCTATGGAAGTCACGCGAAGATATGTTACCTGACGACTTCAAAATGTCGATGATATGAGACAGGAGGGGACTATAGGTGACCCCCGTCTGTCTGTCCGTCTGCCAACAAAATAATCCTCTGATTTTTTAAAAACAATCTATTGTACCCACAAGTATCCTGCGAATGGACATACAGCCGTCGTGTTTACTACCTGTCAAGATTTAACCGTTATTTCTCATGTTTGAAATAATTTACATTTGATAGTGATAACGCTTGCACACGCCGAGAATATGCCCTTGCGGATTTAGTCGTTTTCATTGCTAAGCCTGACTCAATCCACTTCCGTTGGTTTAAAAATGGCGTGAGTTCTACCTCGTCTTTGTTTTAATATCATCGGCAAATTCATAAGTTTGGGCCAACGTTGTGACCTCTAGAGTGTTAACAAGCTTTTCCTTTGACTTGACCTAGTGACCTAGTTTTTGACCACAGAAGACCCAATATCAAGCTCGTCTAATAGTTTATTGAGGGTAACATTCTGACCAAGTTTCATGAAGATTGGACTAAAATTGTGACCTCTAGAGTGTTAACAGTCAAATTGTGGACGACGGACGACGGACACAGAGTGATCACAAAAGCTGACCTTTAGCACTTCGTGCTCAGGTGAGCTAATAAACCCTCATTGTTTCCTCTTATGGCACTTCTGCTTGTAAAATGGGGGCTTATTTTATTCGCAGAATGTATTTTTAGTAAAATAAGACAAGTTTCCTGTTAAATTTCGTGTGTTTATGGCAAATACAAAGACAAAACTAAAGTAGAGCTGTTTACTGTGCGACGCTGTCAAGAAAGCGATCCACAAAGGGTTAGTGGATTCAATCTGGCGCCGTTTCACTACAAGTCACCACATTTACTGTTCATATTTTCACAGCTTATTAATGGTAGTTTGCGATGATACATCGGAAACATGGGTTGAAATTCTAGAAAATATAGTCTTGTGCGCGACACATCGTCTCATGATAGTCTCATGCTGGTGAACATTTGTTCCAAGTTATTTCATAATCCCTTAATGCATAAAGAAGTTATGGCACGGTCACGAAAAACAGACCCTGTTTTACCTTTAAGTGTCACATTAAAGAGAAAAAGGAAAAGAATAAGACTGGCATTAACTACATAATGCTGATGTTTGTGTGTAAACTTTGAGGGAGGTAGGCGTAATAGGATTCAAGTATTTGCACGACCAAATTTATGAGGACACATATACGAACAGACCGAACAGACAAACCGCATGGTGACTCCTATATACCACCCTCCTTCAAACTCAGTCGCAAGAGGAAGAGGGGGAGTACAGTCGTTTTTAGGGTGTGAAGTGTTTGATGTAAACACATCGAGGATCCAGCTTTTAATTTATCCCAGTACCTTGAGAAAGAAAACTATTACAGCTGCACTGTCAGGGTGGATAAACCTTTGACGCTCGTAGACTAATAAAGAAAAGTTTCAGTATTGTAACAAGGTTTCGAGCTTTAGGACCAGCGCATAAAAGATACCTTTTCGGGATCGTCGAATGTTATAGACGATAGCAAATATAGGCTGAGAATCGGAAAGCTGAGGCAGAGACACACTCCTTAATCTACTGATACAGTAGGAGACTTTCAGCTTTCAGAGAGGTTCAGCATTATTGGCGAGTTACAGCTAAGATATTGGGGTTAAACCTGTATGGTAGTTAAATGCCATATGTGATAGTATATAGGCGCTGAAGATCCAGGAGTCAGGGCAAGCATATTGAGTTGTAGCTTCAATTAAGAAAACGTAAGCTGAACATCTATGCAATAGGACTCTTATGTTGTTGATTAAAAGACATTGTCTGACGGGAACTTCGAAAAAATGACCAGTCAAGTATAGTAACTCCAGCCTATAGGAGTTTGAGCTGATGATCATTAGTGGGAGATTGCTAGTTTAAAAACATTGAGTGATTAGCCTGATCCTCGAAATTATCTAGCTCATAATTCAAATCATTTACAAATCAATGTTGCACAAATCATTTAGGAGAGGTAGCCAGATAAATAAATTACATATGAGATATATACGTCTCACAAGCTCTACGTTTCAACAAAAGACATCCTACATTGTTTGTCAGCTAACCTAAGACCTAGTCACCTTAGCAACTGGACCCATTTCATTACCCAAGATACTTTAGGCGTAAGCACTTCCCTGGGTCATATAACTCGTGTGTGATTTTATTTCATCTTACGTCCCACTGGCGCTAGACCAAAAAGAAAATGCCTCTGTACATGTTATACCCTACCCCTAGGTATTCTATAAGAACCATGGTCATGAAGGGGAAAATTTACTTACCCGTTTCAATCGCGCATTTCATATTTAAAACACACAGTTAGGTAAATGTGTACTTTGGATATCAAACATGTGGTGATTTATCTTCCATTGTGTCCCGGTCACATTTCTTCAATATTTCTTCACCCTTGTTATCCGGATAATACGAAACGCTGTGATAATTCCAAAATGCTACAAAATGACAGATGAATTAACCCTTCTGAAAATTTCATGTTTTTCGGTAAGTTGCTGTGGCTTGATAAGAGATTTTAACCAACAGATGTTGCAGAAAGAATGAATGGTGATTTGTTTCCATGGAGCTCAAACTATTTCACTTTATTTTTGTGAATACAATACACAATATGTTATGTGTGTGTGTGGACATGTTTTGGTGAATGAGTTTGTAACAACATGATGATATGAACTTGTTATCGATTGTTAGCTCGACTATTCAAAGAAACGTAGAGCTATTGGACTCATCTATGCGTCAGCGTCCGCGTCCCGATTTGGTTAAGGTTTTGTATGTAAGCTGATATCTCAGTAACCACTTGTGGGAATGGATTGAAACTTCACACAGTTAATCACAGTGATAAACTGACCTACATTGCACAGGTTCCTTCATAACTCTACTTTGCTTCTTTTTTACAAAATTATGTCTCTTTTACGACTTGAAAATTCTTGGTTAAGGCTTTGTATGTAAGCTGGTATCTCAGTTCTCACTAATGGGAATAGATCAAAACTTCACACACTTGTTTACTGTCATGATTTGACATGCACTGTGCAGGTCCCATAACTCTATTTTGCATTTTTTCAAAATTATGCCCCTTTTTCAACTTAGCAGTTTTTGGTTTTAAGTTTTTGTATGTAAGCTGGTATTTCAGTATCCACTAATGGGAAAGGATTGAAACTTCACACACTCAGTCATGAGTATCAGTCATGAGCTGATACGCACTGTGAAGGTTCCATAACCCTTTTTTCCCATTTTTACAAAATTATGCCCCTTTTTTGACTTTTGTATTCATTCAGTTGGCAAGGCTGTTGAATAGTCCAGCGTTGCTGTAACCTAATAAGTAGAGCATATGAAACCCACCGCTCACGAGTAAACAAGAGTTTTCCCGGGGTAGCCGCTATGATGCCCCCCCCCCACCCCCCATACACCGTCACCCTCTACAACGGCCACACAATTACAGAGATAGTCCGAATGATGACTTTTGATAAAGACCTGATAAAGAATGCCGAAAAGATATGGCCATATATTGGCGTTTGTTTCAGTGCTGGTGGGGGGTACCCGGCAGTCAACCTATACAGGTCTTTAGAAATGGCTTTTGGAGTTTGGCTGGAGGTTGTCTTCAACCTACCAAGATCTACGAGACATATAATACTGTCTTCAAAAATGCCCAGGATTTTCAACCCCACAAAACATACCACAGATTTTGAACAGCAGTCAAAATACCATGGTTATTATAGCCCAAGGAACAAAGCAAAAAAATATTATCTCAATTACAACTCATAACACCAACTTAATGTATTGAACTTACAGAAGAAGAGGGAAGGCGATATTGAACAAATATTAAGTTAATGAACGTAGATCTTATCCTATACACTGGGACCAACTCTTAATATTTCAGTATAGAAATGCATGTGAGTCTTGTATTGCAGATGAAATTTTGGTAGACATTCTAAGGGGGACAACGTTGTATGCAAAAGTTAACAAGTGTACTAAATCATTAAGTACAATATCAAACTATTATCGGTTAAGGGATTAAGGGGATGTACTTCTATGAATTCACAGCAGTATTCAACATATTCCAGCAAAACTGACCTGTTAAAGCGCCATTATTTTCACGCTCTTAAAATGCTAACAGACCCCTAGCATACTTAATTTCTAAATATGGGTGTACCCACTACCCCTGTGGAATCTCAGCACATTTGGATTTATGTGTTAAATTTACAGCTCTGGCTTGTTTAATTTTTTACCAAAATAGTGCAGAAAAGATACAGGCGTGTATGCTTTAGAACCGTATGACAGCGGACTTGAGTTCTAAAACAGAATTTTACAAAGATATAGACATTTACCTTTTTGATAAAATGTTTTGGGAACATCTGGCACTAACCGTGTGTATAAAACATTACCTTGGGCATGCTACAGCCATTAGTAACCACATTTTATGAGTATACTTCTTCAATATACAACAAACGGTACCTTTAGAACAGCATATGCAAAATTTCCAACTACAATATTGGCTATTTTCCTCATAGCATTTCGGGCTTTATCTTCGAAAATTCTATGAACACTTGGGTCAGTATCCATCGACTACTACATATGCTTATATATTTGTCAATATGGGTTATTTGATCTAAAATAAAAAGTTTTGAACATGTTCATATCATTGTTTATATATTAACTCAAAAATACAAAGTAATACAATGTATTCATTACCGAAAGTCCATTAAATGAGGTTAACAACGCTTTGAATCGCCAAACTCATTCAAAAGCAAAATGTACACATTGTTTGGGGCTCTCCATACTGAACAATATGTCCCATATGCAAATTGTTTAGTGCAAATGGTACAGCTTCTAAACCATGTTGATTCAATTATAATATTTAAACAGTCAGAATGAGTAATAAGAAAATATTGACCAAAACAATGTCCATACCAAGTTTGACATTTCCTCCAGTTTGTAGCATTTTGGAATTATCACATCGTTTCGTATTATCCGGATAACAAGGGTGATCTTATCTTAGAAAAACAACGCGTAGCTTATAGTTATTTCAACGTTACACAAAAAACTTGCTTGACCTTCCCTGGTGAAGTTCCGTTCTAGATTATAGAACCATTCTGATTGGCTGTTGTGAAAATGTATGTCAATCGTCATTTTACTACCTGTACGCTAAAATGTGAAAATGCAGTATTAATGTGCAAAATAAATAAAATAAACAGAATAGATGCAGACCAATGTACGATTTCAAATTAAAGATCATATACAAGATGAATTTCATTCATCATTTCCAGTTTTAGTGCAAAATTGTATTTTTTTTTAATTCTGCTCTGTTTGTTTACATTTCGCCAAACATGTGCGTACTGCCGTGACCTCTAGACCGAATGTTCATTAGGGAAGGCAAAGCAAGTTTTTTCTGTAACGTTGACGAAAGCATAAAATATGTTGATAATCTCAGCAATATGAAATATTGAGACAAGGTGACTGGTGCACGATGGAAGATAAATTATCGCTTGTTCAATATACTAGGTACCCAATCACCGAACTGCGCGTGTAAGTTGAGTAATTTACGATTGAAACGGGTTAGTATATTTTCCCGTTCATGACCATGGTTCTTATAGAATACCTAGGGGTAGGGTATAACATATACAAAAGCATTTTCTTTCTGGTCTGGCGCCAGTGTTACGTCCCAAAAATGTCCAGGAAGTAATGGCTGTTTATCCTTAAGTGGTTATTCTTTGTTTTGAAACAATGGAATGACCATCTTATATCAAATCGTTGGGGCGTCCGTTCGTCCTTCTTTCCGTCTGTCTGCCTGTGTGTCTTTCAATTTGAAAATGTCCGTCCGTGCGTCTTTCCGTCCGTCCGAAACCATATCTTTAACTCGGTGAAGAGTTTTTGAATTAAACATGGCAAAAATGTTAACTGCGGTAGGAAAATGCCACCCTGCACGTTTCGGTCAGATAGCATGAGTAAGACAATATTTATTTCCCTTTGAATATGTATATATATTACATATCTATAGTGCTTTTATTTCACTTTCTCTTCGTCTGGAGTCATATTTCAGACATGGGTAAAAGGATTTCAATATAATATGGTAGAAGTGTTGACTGCTATAGTGCAATGCGACCATGCAAATTTTATTTTGATTGATTGGGGAAAACCTTTGCATTTACATAATATATAGTAAAGATATAGTGTTTGTAACTGCCTTCGGTCATATCTCAAAATTTGTTTGTAGGATTTCAATATAACTTTGTAGAAATGTTAAGTGCTATAAATATATGCGGCCCTGCATGATTCAGATGGACTGTTTAAAGAAAACGAGATTCATGGCCCTATGTGCTATATTATATTATATTAATGGTGTTTTCTTTTTCAATTGTTTGTCCTACCGAAGCCATATCTCGGACATGATTTAAAATAATTACAAAAACAACATTGTTATAATGTTAATTCTAATTGGGATAGATTATATAACCCTGCAAGAGTCAGTGAAGTTGCTTCAAGGAGTTATGGCCTGTAGTATTTATATAATGCTTACAACATAGAGCTTTTCTTTGCAAATTCAGTGCCATTTTAAGGTATATTTTCGCTATGGAATATTGTGATCAAGCTTACTACATGTATAGCTTTCATGTTAACTGATGCACGGTAGAGTTCTGGTCAATGGAGTGAAGGTCAAGCTCGCTGTTACTAGAAATAGAAATAACAATCTGCTTAATAACTTCAGTAAGAAATAGTTTATTGCGTACGAATTGGAATAAAGGAGCTTGCATGGAGGTCATGGTTTTAAATATATTTTGGATTGCTTAGTTCAAGTTCAAGATCATTGTTACTGAAAATAGAAAAGTGAATTTTTTCAGTTGGGAATATTGTAAACAGACCAAACGCCGTAAAAAGGTTGCTTTTATAGACATCTTTTTTGTCTCAATTTAGGTAGCATGGTTCAGGGTCAATGTTACTAAATATAGATAAAATGTTTCTGATCAATGGTTTAGAATAAGCAGCTTTCGGAAACCCTGACATTAGCCGAATTTAAGTGCAGTTTGTAGGCAAAGAATGCTTCTTCAAGGGTGCAATCTCTATCCCGTTTGGCGGTGGATACCAATTCACTGAATTCGCTTGTTATAATGTTATTGCATATTTTATTTCAATTAAGATAAAGAAGTTATTTGACAATATGTTTTGCTTAAAGTATGATAGATTCTTAAAAGTTACTTGCAGTAGTTTTTCAAGATATCGGCAATACAAAAGTAGCAGGTGTTCCGCTATACCATTTACCAAGTGTAAAAATGTATGCTTCTTAGCAAAACTTTCTTGGAATTTTTGGCTGGCTGTTTCCAGTGATTCCCCGAGATCCATTTCATTTCAGCAAGACCCGCTGGTATCATCATCGCGACTCCCTGTGGGCTTTATCTATAGCAGTTTGCAGAGTCACAGACATTCTTTACTATTTCTTACCCTGTTAAAAAGTCGTTGGATGTGAATTATTCATCGCAGTTTTCTCACCTGGGTCAAATATTTGTCCCAGTGGTGACGCGATAAAATCAGTCGGTGCGAATATTTATCGATAGAAATATTAATAGTAAGGGATATAGATTTTGACGTCACTTGAAGAGAAGGTACGTATATGCATATAAGCCTTAAAGCAGTATTTATAACTTATTTCAAATCTAATAATTGAGCTGTAAAAGAAAATTACAAATAGCTAATATAATACGCGAAACGAAAAATTCTCATTTCAGTTTTAAAATAATGCACGGTTGTGCCTAAAGTACTAGTATACGTGAGGGGCACTGACTTTTACACATTTAATTTAATCCCATTTATCCGCACCCGATGGTAACAACCAAAGTGCGATTAATTTCTTCAAGAACTTTAATTTGCCTAACACGCAAAAATGATCATGATATTTAGCAGGGGCCGTTATAGGAAACTGTAAATTGTTCCTATATGAAAATATTGGGAATATATAAATATATATATATAGTAGAAAATTTGAAAATGTCTTCATTAGAAACTGCTAGACGAATATCGAAATAATATCACAGGAATTTTTTATGGTGTTCCTGTTCCAAGGTTGTTCCAATAATAGGAGACAGAGTAAACCTACGTAATTTTCCGACAGATATGTACACCTTAACCGCTGGTTCAATTTCATTAAAATTTCATAGAAATTTTCCTCCGGTGTTAATCCAAGAAGTGTGGTCATTTTATTAAAACTAAGAAACAAAAAGAATAAACAATGCCGATAGAGCTGAAAATTTAAAAAAAGACAATCTTCAAATGGTACCTCCTCCTGGTTCGATTTTGCAATAATTTTGTTTTATTAATGTTCCTTGACAGGTCCTCTACTACAGTTGTAAACCACCCTCTGTCAAATAGCTGCCAATATGGATGTAGTTTTCCTGATATGTCTCCATGGAAAATTTTGAAAATGTTCTCCTTTGAATTTGCAGCCCAGTTGATATATAATTTGGCATAACCGATGTGAGCGATACAGTGTCATCATGGAAGATTTGTTTTGTAATATTTTCTAACTTGAGAAGTGAATGTTACAAAACATATCGATGAAAGAAATGAAGATGGTGTATATAGAAAATAACGTAAGATAGTGACAAGGCGAAGAATAACAAAGTATTTTCACCAACGGTTCCTGTGTTATCGAGGTGGAATGAGGCTATTAAGAAACAATATAAGTAAACAAAAGAATTTGAAAGGGGAAGGGGCATGTAAATTACTAATGAATGCAATGGTAGCAGAATGTATGAAGCATACGTAGAAACGCGAGGGTGATGACCCTCGATCGCTCACCTGCGCAATATGAGCTACATGTATCAAATGTCAAGCTGATGCTATAATATAAAGAAAGTAGGTCAGTAGGTC